>NW_017257226.1:68928-79727 GCF_001594055.1 Mycetomoellerius zeteki
GGTGTCTATGTGAAGCTCAAGTGTCTGGTGCACATGGACGAGAACACGAAGGAGTTCGTGAGGAAGGAGTTGACTGTAGTACAGTGCGAGCCCGTAATCGATTCGAGCAGACAGAAGAATGAAGATAGTCAGGCCTCGTTGGCAGATATCTCCGACAACAAGGAGTCCTCGCCTGGTTCCGTGAACAGCAATCCCCAGTTATATCAACTTTTTCCGTCCCGGTGGTCCATGATGTCGTCATCAAGCTCAGCGTCCAGCGCTGCTTCTTTGGCTTTTAAGATGGCTAAAAACAGTAGGCACCTCTTCACGATGCCGACGGGCCCACCAAAGCACACGAAGAAATCTTCCCAGGACATTTCATCAACAGTGGTGGACAAACAGACGTTGGATGAGACTTACGATCGTTTGACGCACGAATGGAAGAATCACCGCCTGCTCGCAGCGACAATCCTGAATTACGTAAACATGGAACTGAGCAGTAATACCTCCGTCGTCGCAGCCCCCACGATTGTCGATACTTTCGCGAATGTGAGCAACGAGCGACTGGACGATCATCGTCATCACTTAGAAAAAAACAATATGCGCTCGTCGACGCCGTCGGATCACCCCACGAGTTCGAAAGTGGAATTAACCGCCACGCCGAAGAGCACGAAAAAGGGCAGCAAAGCTGCAAAGAGACCGAGGAGCAAATTGACGAGATCGAACGTCGCGCAGATCAACGGCGAGAACGGCGTCAAAAATATCCCGAACGAATCAACTCTGCACGCATCCATTATGGAGACGGACACACCGAGCAAAAAGAAGAGCAAGTTAGAGGAGGACGAGCGGCTGGTAAACGACGTGGGCACTCCGGTGAAGTCACCGCGAAGCATGCTAGCCGACGAGCTAATCGGTAAGAACGTTTTCGCCAAATGGTCGGACAACAACTACTATCTTGGCACGGTGAGCGATCGGCTGAAGGCCAAGTACAAGGTGAACTTCTACGACGGCAAGAGTAAGACGCTCATACCCGAGTTTGTGATACCGATACCAAAGATTCTGAAGAAGGGTCTGTCTGTATACGCGACTACGAAGACCGACGATTACGGTTCCTGCGGAATCATCATCGACGTTGAAACGTCGACCAACGGCGACACGCACTACACGGTGGAGACCGATGAGGGCGAGAAATTGCGCGTGCAAATACAGAACATCTCCTTGTCTGCTGATCAGGCGCAGGTGTTGAAGGAAGAAGTGGACTCCGTAAGTAAGGGTTCCCTGCCGAGCACACCGAAGGCGCTCGGCCAGGTGACCTTGGACAACATGGTTGATGGCAAACGACGCTCCAAGAGAATCGGCACGCCACTCTCCTTGACTCCTAAGTTCAGAAACAATGCTGGCGGATCGAGCGCCTCGATCAGTAACATCAAACCAGAACCCTCGGTGTCCGGCATGTCCGCCAAGTTGAAGAAGGAAAAGGCATTGTCGGAGAGCGAGGGGATGTCGAGCGATTCAAACGTCGAATCGACTCGCAATAAACTGAAGGATGAATATGTTCTGATGGGAATACAGAGAGAGATAATTGGCACGCCGTTTGAACAAATCGCAAAAGGACCGCAGAGTAGGAACAAGAGCAAATCACGTAGCAAGAAGAAGGAGGACCCGGAAATGATTGCTACTCTTGGTCCGATCCCTACGAACTCCAACATCTTCAAGGGCACGTCATTCATCCTTACTTGCATACCCTTAGAGAAATTGGAAAGGTATCTTTTACTTATTCATTTGACAATTGAACGGAGGAATCTTAACTCTAGTAAGAATTAATGCTAGACTCGAGGAATTAACATAATAAATAAAGATATATAGTGACTGCCAAAAGATCAGTAATTTTATTGTATTGCTCAGATGAAGAATCTTTAAATTAAAGATCTAGCATACAATTATTTAATATATTCTTAATATACAGGGTATTCCATCTAACGTAACACCCCTTTTATCTTTGCAGGGTAAGATTGAATAAAAATATGTTCAGACAGAATTGTCTGACCTGATGAAACACAAATAATAGCAAAATCAATTTTTTATGATCATATGGAAGTTATGGCTATTTCTTTCAAATAGAATTCTATGATTTTTTTTACATAATATGATTCCTCTAATTATTCTGCAGAAAAGTATTAAGGTAGAGATATTTTACGACTTAAACTATTGATTTTTGACATCTCTACCTCAATGTTTTTGAACACAGAATAATTAGAATAACATATTAAGATAAAAAGGGTTATATTAGAGTATTCTAATATTTAAATATCATGTTCTTAAGTTGATTAAAAGAATTTTATTAACTTATAATTTAAATTGAAAACAGATTGACAAAAATGATCATAAAATTATATGTTAGCTGAAAACTTTCGGCAGCCACTGGAATAATATAAAAATATTAAAAAATGAACAAAATACAGCTACCTTTCTTAAGACACAAAGCATTATCTGCATTTTTTGTTTAAATTAAGAATTCTATTCAATATCCACTAACTCATTCTGCACCATTTCAGGTTTCAGGATACAAAGACCAACACTTTGTCGAACACGGAAACGGAAGCCACCGAAACGGATTTCGAAACAGAATACGAGGACGATTGGGTGAAGCGACATTTTGTACGCGAAAGACTTCACGAACAGATCATAGCAGGAGGCGGGAAGATTTACGAGGACTTCGAGAAGATACCGGAGAACGAATACAAGGAAACAATACTCATCACGAACGTGCCAAATACCACGGCAAAGAACATATTGTGTCTATCGGCCGGCATCCACGTATGCAATCACGAATTTGTCATCAGAAGCTGTTTAGAGGTAGCGCGATATCCCTTATTCTATATTAATTTCTTACCTGTTTAATGTAAAGAAAATACGGATTCTCAAAACAGATTATCATTTCATTATCCCTTAACTCATTAAATGACTAAAGCTCTAGATATTTCGAAGTAGCGCAACGAGTCTCCATTTTTTACTTACTAACCATACCCTATACCAATGGTTACGTTTACACCGTGCGCTTAGTCCGCGACCTATACAATAGGTGCCTTTGTTTAACCTACAAGATAAACAAGGACATCTATTGTATAGGCTGTAGCCTAAATACACGGTGTAAACGTGGCCAATATTACTAAGGTTGCATTCGAGGAGCGCACTATTAGCGCTATTTGTGCCATCTATCTTTGTTTTACGTTTAATAAATGAAGATAGAAAGATACAAGTAGTACTAATAGTGCCCGAATGCACCCTAAGCGCTTATTGAACAACAGATCGAACCACTAGGGCTGCGTTCCACTTAACGCTCACAACGCTCGTGGAATCATTTCATCCTTATCGTTTATCAAATGTTAAACAAGGACAAACGATGCTCGCGAACGTTGCGAGCGTTAAGTGGAACGCAGCCTAGATCGAAATGACGGTCAAAATAGGCAATAGGAAAGTTGTCGGCATTTCGGCTCAGGGTATTAATCATGAAACTTTTTTCCTAGGATGAAAAGTGAAAAATTTCTCCATTAACTTTAATGGTTAAAATTTTCACTTTCCATCCTAGGGATAGTTTCATTATTGATACCCAAATCAAAGAAATGCGCTACTTTGGTATATCTAGAGCTTTAATAATGACTCCCCATTTCATGTTTTCCATTTTCTTAATAAAAATAGAAAAAGGAAGATTATAGATTATACGTAAACAAATATAACCAGAATTACAAATTTTGGGCAGCGTTAGTCTAACAAATCTAGATAACGTTATTTAGTATTAACCTTCTGAGGACCGGCATGTTTTTAATCGACTTTTTTATTTTAAAGGCTAGAACTTTTTTGTCAATGAGTGCATTCAGTACTACAACCGCTTACTGAGCGCTCAGTGAGCTTTTACACCCGATTGGCATATTCCGTTAGAACTAAAAATATAGACTAAACAGATACAAGAGCTCTCTGAGCGCTCAGTGAGCGGTCGTGGTACTGGGTGCATTCAAGTACTACAACCGCTCAGTGAGCTCTTGTATCTGTTTGTTCTATATTTTTAGTTCTAACGGAATATACCAATAAGATGCAAGCGCTCACTGAGCGCTCAGTGAGCGGTTGTAATTCTGAATGCACCCACTGAATGCAGAATATCAATGCCAATGGGCGCGTTCAAGTTGACAAAGCGGCTAGCCTGCTCGCCAAACAAATGAATATAATTGGTTGTTACTTACAGATCCAACCAATCATATTCAATTGCTCGGTAAGCATGCCTAGCCATTTTGCCGTCTTGAACTCGCCCAATATCAGCTGCGGTCCACTTGACGCTACAAACGCTTTGAAGCATTCTTTGATTAGTCAATTCGTAAAATTCTTTGTTCTGATTGGTCGCTTTGAAGCGTTTGTAGCGTCAAGTGAATCGTAGCCATCATGGGGTTGAATGGCGAAAAAGGTGGCGTCACTGTTGAGTCCCAAAAGGGACCTCCGGTCCTCCAAAGGTTAAAATAAATTTTATATAAAAAGTTTGTTGGATGTACACTTTATATCTTTATTATATACATCTTCCTTTCAGTGTAGTTTCTTTTACAATATTTTCGCTGTATGTCATCATGATTTCGTCTATTATCGTATTTGATTAAATTACCAACAATTGCGTCACGTATAACAGTCAAACATTTGATCGTACGTTTTTAGGAAAAGACCGTCAACAAGGATGATGTTGCTCTTCCAAACGGCTGGAGTTTGCAGAGAAAAACTTACGTAGAATCGTATGAGACGTTTAGAAAGAAACCATTCTCAGAAATCGTCGTGATAATTCCTAGTCTGGCATCCATCAATTTGCCACAATTTGCCACATTCTGGCGGCAAGTCTGCGAGCACGCGGGGGCGGTAGTTATAATCGCGGAGAGCTCAGGTATTTGATTTCGTCGTCAAGAACTATAAGTTTTTTCTTTAAAGCAAATTTGCTTTTCAGTAATTACTGATATACATATAATATATATATATATTAAGATAAAGAGTACATCATTTATTAAATATGTATAGAAATTCAAATAAAATTATTTCACACGCGCGCGCGCGTGTGTTATCTCAAAATTACGATTCATAGAAAAACTTATGGAATCTTTTATTTATTTATTTTTTTTTTCAGATGCCATGGAGACGGATTTTGCCAATACTGTAGTGGTTGTGTCTAACTGGAAGTGTCCGTTGTGGGCACAGAAAAGGGCGATTCAACTAAATATTCCAATTCTATCCACCACGTGGGTAGTTCAGTGTATAATCGAGGGCAAACTCTGCCCACAAAACCATCCACGTTACAGTTATACTTGTATACCAAATTAGGAGTTTTCGTTAATTAGAAAACTGTTATTTTTACAATCGTGAGTAAGTCGTCTACGATCAATGTGGCTACTAGAATATATTTTCTTTTGTTTTCCAAGTTTTTTCCATTTTTTTTTCGGCCTTCCACGTCATATTGCAATAAGACGAAAGGATAACTTTACAATCAAAAATCTTGATATTTTTCGAATTCCTCCTTTTATAATAATATTCCTCTTTTTATAATATTTTACCGTTTCTGATACGCTAGCATGTACGCGATGTATTGACTACATTGTATTTTCTCTAGACACATCCCCGAATTATTCTTTCTATCTTACATTTGTACGTTTGATAATGACTGATGATCGATATAATTCATGCATTTTTATACGGCAATTCATCGTACGAGGATATGTGTATAATGCTTTACACTTTTGTAAGATTTTGTATAAAAATAGACGTGTGCGCGGGAACCGCAGGTCAGTTTTATACACGACATAGGTAAATCCTTATCGTGTGTAAAACATCTTAAGAAATCGTATCTTTACAATAATTCAATCATAATTGTGCCGCGCCGAATTGCTCTCATACGTAGGCAAGAAACACATGATTAATTTCAGTCAATGCAGATATTCTCGAGGAAACGACGCGGAATCAATAAATAAATTCTTACTCCGCTTTCTATTGATTTTTTATAAACGGGCACATTTACATGTCTAGCAGATCTAACTAATTTAACGACATTAAGACTTCTGTTTTCTCACCACGTGGAATTATATAAGAGACCAGAAATGAAGTGAATTTGTTTCCTTGCGATGTAAATTATCAAATTCAAGATAAATTAACTTTTTCGCACTCATTCGATATTCATTCTCTCTAAAAATATAAAATTTTTACATAAAGAAAAATTATATATAAAAGAACTAACTTCCGTTTTTTCAGTTTCTGATCTCTCATAATTCGTTACGATTGCAGGGAAAGGAAACAGAAGTCTTAAGAGAATATTTTTATGAAAGATAAGAACAGTTCCTTGATGGACACGATGTTAGAAATGTAATTGGCAAAACTTCAAGTTTCATTAAAGTAAATTACCGAGGTGTATGTTTTTGTACGTGCACATGTGCGAAGACACGTTGTATATAAGTAAATATATACAAATTTTATTATATATATGTATATATATGTACAGGGGATTGACAAAATAATATGTGAATACCAGAGAAATATAATACAATCTCTTCTAATTGCTTAAAAGATATTGGAGGAGGAAATCTCACTCTGCTCTTCAAAACTACAAATGACTCGATATTTAAATCAGGCGATTACATGCCAAGAAAGATGTTGAAATTTTAAAGAACAGAACAATTTTGAAAAATACAGTGATAAGCAAATTTCCTCCTCCAATATTATTTATATAAGCAATTGAAAGATGTTCTATCTACTTATTTTATTAATAAGAAGTTGGCGTATCGTTTGTCTTTAATATAGATTCCATCTTTGTTAGAATCATGCATGCTTGAATAGTGTAATAACTGCGACAATGCAATATTGTACCATTCTTCTAGCAGAACATCCTATAATTGCTTAAAAGATATCGAAGGAGGAAGTCTCACTCTGTTCTTAAAAACTACAAATGATTTATCTTTCCCAGCCTATAATCAGGCGATAACAGAAGTTTTGAAGAACAGAGGACAATTTTCAAAAATAAAGTGAAAAGTAAATTTCCTCCTCCAATATTATTTATATAAGCTAAAATATATATAATATATATAAATATATAAGCTTTTAAAATAGTATTTATATAAAATAATATTTTATTGGTAACTGTTTAAGCATTGTTGACTCTATTCCAACAAAGACAGAAGGTATGCTTCAAAAGCAAATGGTGGGCCAACCTTTTATTAACCCTTGAACACCACACTGGGTTACGGTAACCCAGTCCGTTTGAAAAAATAATTTTTGAAAATTTCTTTCTTTTTTTTTTCAAAATATCTTGGTTACCAGAAATTTTATGATATTCTTATCTATATATTCTTTTTCCTTATTGTCCGTTGTATCGATTAAAAAAAAAAGTTAAAATTGATGCATTAGATCCCGGGATAACAGCAAAAGAAGACTCCAAGGTTATCGTAACCCATGCGTGGTGAAATCAGGTGGCGAAAATAGTGTGGTGTTCAAGGGTTAATAAAACAAGTAATATAAAATAAATAGTATATTTTCTAAGTGTTCATATTATTTTGTTTATTCCCCACATATAGTAAGTTATAGCTATTATGTACAATAATGTCCGGGGATAAAATATAGCAACATATTTTTTGGCAGACGTTTCTCTCTTTCTCTTTCTTTCTATTCTTCCAACCTTTTAGTGTCTCTTCTTTCATTCTTACGAAAGTAACAATTGATACGATCCGTAAAATTCAATAATTTAATAATAGAAATACATTTTACGGATTGTATCAAACATCTCTTATAAATATACAATGTACATTGTACATCGCCTCACTCTCGTATCTTAAAAGCAACTCGGAGATCCATTAATATATATATGGATACTCTTATGGATTGTACCAATCGAGGAATAACAGCGAGAATGATATCACCAGAAGGAAAAAGAGGATCCACACCCTGAGGCCGGCGTTCCGCTGGATCGCTTGGCGGATCTGCTCGTTCGCCTCCTTCACGTTCTCCGTCGATCCGACCACCGTCGTCATCAGCCTGTCCAGGTCCTTGTCTTGGTCCAGAACCTTCTCCGTGAAGATCTCCTGAAGCTCAGCGATGTGCACCACCTTGCTCTCGATCTGCTTCACCTCCTCCGTCATGGTGTTCAGCTCGTTGTACAGCTGCTCGTTCTCCGATTCGAACATCTGGATGTCCTCCGCCGACAATTCCTCCTCGTACGTCATCGTGTTGACGTCGCCGTTGATCTCCTGGATCTTCATCGGGCTGGACTCGTTCGAGCCGTTCTTGGTATCATGATCGTCCGCGGGATCGACCGCGTTCAGGGCCGATTTTTTCGTCACCGTCGCCGACGGCTGGTCTGCCTGCAGCTTGGAGATCCTTCGCATCTCCATGGCCTTCTTCACGCGCATCGCTTTCTGCTCGGAGTATATCTTGCAGACGTTCTTCAAGTAATCCTCTATCAGCAGGAGCATAATTTCGCGATGCTCGATGTTCTGCTGGGTGATCTCCGTCGACGCAGCGATCTCTCGCTTCAAGTCTTTCACCAGCTGCGAGCAGGTGCTCATTATCCGCTGCGCACCCAGGTCGATCTCGTCGCGCTCCACATCCGTCATGTGCGGCGCTGTGGACAGATAGTTGGAGAAGTTCAGGTAGGCTTTGCGGTTCTCCAGCAGGAACTCGCGCAGCTTGGAGATTTGCACGATCACTACGTGCGCCTTCACGCAGAAGGTGCTCTTGCTTCTGGTCCTCCGCGGCTGGCTCTCCGCTGCCGGTGTACCGAGGTCCCTGTTCCGCAGATTCACCGCCTTCACGCTGGCCTTGAACAACGCGCTCACGTCCATCTCTGCGACTCCTCCGGTCTCCCAGAAGGCGACACGTCAAGGCTCCCGTCCAAGTCCTTCCGCCGTGAATAGCACGGGCCTGTAAACAATCAGTATTTGAGGTGTTGAAAACAAAAAGTTATTCTGTTGAAATCGTCACGTTAATAGGAAAGTGACATGTTTCTTAGTTAAAAACCTTCCAGTAGAGCATTTTAAAAATTCTTTTTGAATCTTTGCATAACTTCACTTTCTTTTTACATTATATGTTCAGTTATAGTTGACTCTTCTTGATAATGTAAGTTGAATAAATTATAACAAAGAATATGAATATCGCTCGATATTTGCACAACAAAACAAATTAATTACAAGACGACCAAATAAACGAGCATACAATGTTGTTTATTAATTATTATTTAATATTAGGGTAATATACCGAATATCTAATGTCTAGACGTTAGATAAGACATTCGGAAAATAGATGAAATCCGACATATAACAGTAATTATGTATAGTAAAATAGGCTCTTTTAAATTCATATATTGAAGAAGACTCTGTGAGTCGAAACGTCTAGACATTAGATATTCGGTATGTTACCCTAATATTAAATAATAATTAATAAACGACATGTATGCTCGTTTATTTGGTCGTTTTCTAATTAATTTGAACAAATTATGTCTTTTTCTACTTTCAATTATAATATAGTCTTTAAAACTGTGTCATTTGAGTTTTCAAAATTCCAATACTGCAACTCTATAGGATTGTCTAAATTTCATCTCTTATCAAAGTTATGGTACCTTTCCATATAAGCTGTATGTCGACAAATGTATTACTCAAAAATAATTATTCAAGGAGCATAAAAGCCAATGCAAAGATATTAGTGCAATATTCTATTTATCCTTAGTATATAACAATAATATAACAACGATAACTTTTAAACGTTTTGAGATTAGGTCATCTTCAGTATCAGAATAAAAATTGTAAAATATTTATCTTTAGGCTTACATTATTTAATGCTACATAAATTTTACATATACTTGTATGATGTTCTTGTAGTCTCATTTTTCAGTACCACCCAAGCAACAATTCGACGTCATATGGACATCTAAACCAAATCCCGTAAATTCCTTAGGTACAATGTACCGCCCAAAGACGTCTAATAGACATCGTTAGTACGTCCAATCTCGAATGGCATAGATAATTCTGAAATTATTCCACGTTTTGGAACATTTCAGCGAAATTGCTGAAAATTTGCTGAAACTTTACTGAAAGTGAATTTTTCAGCTAATATACTGAAAAATCACTGAAATCCAACCGAAATTTCTCTGAAATTCTTGCTGAAATTTGAAAATTTTGCTGAAATTTTGTCGAAAATAAATTTTTCGGCTAAAAATCGCTGAAATTAAACTGAAATTTTTTTGAAATGCTGAAATTTTGTTGAAAAGTGTTCCAAAACGTGGAATAATTTCAGCAACATTTTTCCACCAAGGTTCTGACCAATAAATTGTTGAAAACAAAAAGAAGGACATCGAACAGTTATTGAGCTCCAAGATAAATATATATAAAGTTATTTGATAGTTCTTGATCCTCGGATCTTGCTGACGACGATTGTTCGCATACTGCTTGAAAATTAAATATATGTTAGCAACGTACCTTGGACATCCCTAAAATATCTGTAAGTAACTTCATTATAGGACATCCAAGCAATGTCCTTAGAACGTATTTCAGGCGCGGTTTAACATACAGCGACATAAATTGGACTTTTCAGGGCGAATATTTCGGACGTCGAAGGATGTCCAATTGTTGCTTGGGCAGTAGAGTATAGAAAATGTATTGTTTTTCCATAAAAATATATTAGTCTTCAGGGTCGATTTCCTTTCATTGCCTCAAAAATGCTAATTTTTTACTTGTATCACTTTTCTATTAACACAGTGAAATGTCTAAGATGAAATTGAAATGTTAAAACTGAAATTTCCTCGTGACTCACCGTACTCT
>NW_017257226.1:79740-81570 GCF_001594055.1 Mycetomoellerius zeteki
CCCATTTATTATGTTTATGTGCCGATTATATCAAATATCGTGACGATCGTGGTATCATTTGTAATTACATAGCACGGTAATGTGCCCACATTTCTTTTCAAAGTAAATTAATAAATCACAAACGGATATAATCGTCAGTTTTGTAAACACCTGTCACGCATCGAGTCGTTAAGAGCAATTTGCGGTGAGGTTAGGTACAGGTGTAAACGTGCACTTGCTCTAGATTGCTCCAGATTGTTTTAAATGTGCGAAGAACAATGCAACTTTGAGCAAGATAAAAAATGCATGCGTCTTTCTTTTCTAACTTGTAAAAGAAAAGATAGTCTTGATATTTTTTTGCACTTGTTATAAAAAATTTTTTCTTAGAATTTTCCATATATGTGAATTTTGAAAAATACTAAGATTTTTAAGTTTTCTTTTCATAATTTTTGAAAAAAATATCTTAAATTTTGTTTAGTCGGATCTTATATTTAAGACGGTCTTAAGTACAATCTTAAGATGTTATGAACCAATCAGAGGGCCGCATCAGCGACTTAAGACATTACTTAAGACGGTCTTAAAATAAGAACCGACTATGAATACTAGCCTTAAAATTTTATCAGAATTGTAGAATGAGAAATCTTAGAATATTTTAGAATTTAGATATATAAAAAATTTTTGTATAAGAAATTTGAAAAACTTTCTAAAAAGTTAAAAAATTATTCTGAAATTTATATAAAAACTGAAAAATTATATAAAAATTCAGAGAAAAATATTTTTATACCATATCACTCTGATAAATATTTTTCCTACAATTTTCAATATAATTTTTCTGAATTTTTATGTAAATTTCAGTAAAAATTTCGTAAATTTTTATAAAGATATTTTACAAAATTTTTGAATAATTTTTAACTTTTTAGAAACTTTTCAGATTTTTTATTTCATATATAATTATAAAAGGAAAATTATGCTTTTCTTGTGATAATCTTGATGTAGAGTATTATGATATTAGGACCTTGAATAAGTTCTCGCTGTTTTTCAACGGATGGCGTTAACAGAACTGCGTGCGTGTAGTTGAAGATGGGAACATATCGATAAGGAACTAAGCAAGCTTGAAATTCAGTCATCTCGCCGAAGTGTAAACAACTTTTTGTTTCATAGTGTTAAACATGTTGAGTTTCGTGCCAACAAAAAAGTATTTGCGGGGAATTTTACTGCACTACTTTATTCAAAAAAAATCTGCAGCTGAAGCACACAGAATTCTTGTTGAGACTTACGGCGACCATGCTCTGTCGGAAACAACATGCAGAGATTGGTTTAGATGCTTCAAAAATAATTATTTTGACGTTGAAGATAAAGAACACTCTGGCGCACCGAAAAAGTTTGAAGACGAAGAATTTGAGGCATTACTGCATGAAGACTCATGTCAGACGCTAACTGAACTTGCAGAATCATTAGGAGTTGATCACACAACAGTTTCGAAACGTTTGAAATTATTAGGAATGATTCAAAAGCAAGGACATTGGGTGCCGTACGAATTGAAGCCGAGAGAAGTCGAACGGCGTCTTTTCACGTGTGAACAGCTGCTTCAACGGCAGAAAAGGAAAGGGTTTTTGCATCGTATCGTAACTGGCGATGAAAAGTGGATACACTATGATAACCCTAAGCGTAAAAGATCTTGGAGTAAGCCCGGCCATGCATCAACATCGTCGACAAAGCCGAACATCCATGGTTCGAAGCTTCTGTTCTGCATTTGGTGGGATCAGCTGGGTGTAATTTATTATGAGCTGCTCAAACCGAACGAAACCATTACGGGAGCTCGCTATCGATTACAATTGATGCGTTTGAGCC
>NW_017257226.1:81760-83355 GCF_001594055.1 Mycetomoellerius zeteki
TGCCAGAAAGATGGGAAAAAGTAGTGGCTAGCGATGGACAATACTTTCAGTGACATGTTTTTTACGACTTTTTTTAAATAAAGCATTACATTTCACGGAAAATCAGCGAGAACTTATTCAAGATACTAATATAAATACTATTATGAGATATTAGTGAGATAATAATACCTTCATTAATTGTATCATTTTTTTTATTAGACTAATTTAGAATTTTTACATTAAAAGACGCGCATAAATCATCGACCATCATCGGCCGGTTGGAGATCAGCTAAAAAGGCGTTATACTGATCCATAATACTCGATTCTTCAGATGCATTGGTTTTATCATCGTATTGCGAACCGACAGTCCATAGAGTCTCCAGGTCGTATTGTTCTCTAGCAGAGACAGATAAGATATGCAGAGCGATATTTCCTGCAATATAAACGATGCACAATTTTGTAAATTGCTCTAATAAGTTCGAAGTTATTTTATAGTTATTAACATTATCTATCTACTTCAATTCTTTATAAGTAGTAAGCTTGAGGAGAGCTTATAATACTTACATATAGTAATTACATAGAATGATATATTAGTCTTTAATTACTTTTCAACATTTTGGTAATTTAGAAACAAGATGAAAATAATTATATTACATATTGTATAAATACATAATATAATTTTATTATGATTTTCTTACATTTTTTATCCCATTTCTAGATTATCTTATTTTTAGATTTCTAAATAAAATGTTAAAAAATAATTAAAGACACACTTGTGTAAATTTATACAAACTAATATATAATTATATACTTGTATATAATTGTATGATATATATATAATTTTATTACTTATTGACTGAAAACTTGTGGCAATCACTATATATATTGAGAATTGTAAGTTATTAAAACATAAAACATAATTTCCTAATTCAAAGAATACATTACCTAAATCCAAGGCCATCCAATCTTTTGACTTCTCTCCTTCGATTTTAGGTATCAACTCATTTTCATATCTTTTCAGTTTGTAAACCTTGCGTACAAAGGTGGCTAAAGCTTTCATGTGCTTTTGTGAATTTCCAGTTGCAACAATGATGTAGTCCACGTAAGCGTACTCCTTGGGAACGGAAGCGACAAAGATGTTCTTGGCTTTATCTCTTTCCAGTAACTCAACGAGTTGATCGATGTCAAATACTCCAGTAACACCATCTAACATATACATAATTTGATCATTACTGTAGCATCATTTAATTTCTTAATAATTTCATCATCTTTTATTAATTAAAAACAATATTTATTATACAGGGTGTTTCCAAATTAAATGGCAAAACTTCGGGAGCGTGTAGAGGAGTAAAAAACTAAGAAAAAAAGTCCTATAGACATATGCTCCTTTTTGCTTTGTTTCGCAGGAAATCACGAAAAAAGAAAAAAATATATTTAATTTATTATTTTAATTATTTTATTTATAAACTTTTTAATGAAGATTTTGTTCGAAATGTGCACCTCTTGCAGCAATACAAGCATTGCATCTGTCAAACACGGCTCTTGTAGCAGCCAGGCACTGTTCTTGCGATATTCTGTTCGCTGCAGCTACGATACGATTTCTCAAATGTTGCTCT
>NW_017257226.1:83621-88474 GCF_001594055.1 Mycetomoellerius zeteki
GAGCATATGTCTATAGGACTTTTTTTCTTAGTTTTTTACTCCTCTACACGCTCCCGAAGTTTTGCGATTTAATTTGGAAACACCCTGTATATAATATTCATATAATATATATTTTATTAATATAAATTGTATATTTAAGTACATAATTTCTTATATATTTATTTTCTTACAAATATAACAAATATAGTCATATTAAATTTGTAACAAAATTTAAACAATTTCATATCTTTGTTTAATAAAAATCAATTTGTTACATATAATATTTATATACTATATACTTCCTTAATATATATATACATTTAAATATATATAAAATTTCTTGTATATATTTTTTCTTAAAAATATCTTAAATACAATAACATTAAATTTGTAATAAATATAATCACATTAAATTTATGTTCTATTTATCATCGTTATTATATTTACATATATCTACATTTTATTGTTATTATAGCCATTCTCTAGTTGGTAGTTCATTTCTACTCACGCTCCAGATTTATATCGGCATAAGGATCACGAACTTCCTCCTCCTGCTTGTTCAGGTCCTCGAGGAGGATCTTTTGCTGCTCTTCGCTCACGTCAAGAATAATGTCAGCGTCCTCATCGTGAAATACTTTGTATTTTATATTCATAGCACCCGCGAGGTTATAATCGGTGTCCTTGCTCGTGTCATCTTTCTCGTCCTTGCAGTCGTTCCCCACGTCGCTCGAGAACCTCCTCGTCAGCTTTAGCCATGAATACGTTAACGATCGTGATGTATGACTTCTAGGAGCTTCACGCGACAATTGCCGTATGCTTAGCAAGTTCCTTAAGATGCACGAACGCATGTTGAGCTTGGAAACTTAGGTTAGGGTTAAGTCGCGACATCACCAATGACCGAGGTGGTTATACTCGGGATATTAGATAATTTCATAATTTATGATTATTATTCTAGAATTATAATTTATATTTAATGTAATAATTAATCAAGATTCAGCTTGACCGTTAAAGGCCTTTATTTCTTATTGTGTAATAATTAAATATGAATAATTACGAGATTATGCATCCTATGTAATTATTAAGTTTTTGAAAATTCTAGCTTATATATGTATAACTTTATTTCATATTTGTTCATATTGTATGAAGATACTTTTTTCGTACAACATATTTATAGGCGGTTCTTTCGACATTTTTTAGAAGTTTATGCAAGCAAAAGTAGAACCTGCAGACAGATGAAACATAAAGAAAATATATAATAGATAATTTTGTACAAAGAATTTATATTATAAACTTGCATTAGCAGGCCATTTGCTCCAAGTTCGTTTTTTTTAGCAGAACTTTTTGCAAGTTCATTTTTTCTTTTTTCCTCTCAATGTAAAAAGAAAAAAAACAGGATTAAGATCATCACAAAGGGGAAACGGAAACGCATTGGGTGATGAAACAGAAGCCTCCAACTAAATTCTGTCTTGAGTAGTTGATGTATTTAATCAGACAAGATTTACAAGTATAAAATTCTCTCAATGCGAAAAACGTGTCCATTGAAGATTCGTCTCCCAGGGATTTTCAATCAGTTAGGAGCGTTCGTCGAATGGTGAAACGTCGCGGGTCTGTTCTCTCCACAGCTGAAACATTACATAGCAAATAAGAATGGTCTAAAAATGTTAAAATAGCACGACTACAATGCGTCAAATAAAATATACACCTACAGAGACTGTGGAAAGGAACTGCTTATTTAGACCTCGCACGCATCTTCCTCCTCTTACGCTTTAGCCTCCGCATCCTCTTTTTACGCCACTGTAAAATAAACACATCGTTAGCTTTTCCTGAAGTTTATAGTGGTCTAGTTTACATCGTACACTTGATACTAACTAGTAATTTTCTATTAAATTATTTTAATTTCAGCGATGTATTCAAAGAATGATGTACTAAATTGATACAGTATACATCAAAATGATTAATTAAATGCATATATTATGTCTTCACGTATCGCCGAAATTAAAATAACTCAATAGAAAGTTACCAGTTAGTACCCATATCAAGTGCACAATGTAAACTAAGCCAGTATCTGCAGTTCGAACATACAGCACATATCATAAATATCGTTTCAGCAATATTACAGTAACATAGCAAATGTTGCTAGAAATTTCTGTCCTATGTAGGATATTTGGTCCGTTTTTTCGAATTTCTTGCATTATTCATTTTTCCTTCTTTTTTTCTCCAATGAAAACAGAAGAAAGATAAATAGGCGATTTTTGGCGTGATTCAAGTATAGCAAACCACACTGTACCGCAGCTAAGACCATCTTCGTCTTCAGGGATCAGAAGATGAAGATAATCTTAGCCGCGGTAAGTTTGGTTGCTATATCTGAATCACGCCAAAAATCGCTTAATGTAAGGCCGGAATCAGACTACGCATTGAAGATTGAGATTGAAGATTAAAATTTGACCAGTGAGAACAAAGGAATTTTAGCTCCTATTGTTTTGATTGGTCAAATTTCAATCTTTCAATCTTTAATCTCAATATTCAATACATAGTCTGATTCCGGCCTAAGAGTTGGTTTATAATAGACCGTAATCTGTAAGAATTGACCAATCACAATCGAATGAGAGGAGAATAATCGACTATGATTAGGCTTACGGAAAAAGTTAACAGATTACCTATGATAAACTCAACTCTAAGCCTATTTCTACAATGTGCTCTTTGTTTCCTGTTTCTTTTGCTGTTTGTCTCTTGCCTTTTTGATCAAGAAGGCAAGAGACAAACAGCAGGAAACAGGAAACAAAGAACACATTGTAGAATTAGCCTAAGAATTTCAGCTGAAAAAATCTATGGATCGATAACGCACCGAGCTGATTTTTTAGGACAATCTAGGATATAAGTTGAGGTTATGTATAATAAAACGAAGGAAGGAGAAAAACGTTTAAGCGCTGCTAAAAAGATGACAAGCTCAAGTTAATTAACAAGGTCGTCATTACGACGCGAAAACATTCACGCAGCGTTGGCGTCATGTCAACAAAATTAATCGGCATGCCCAAGCGAAGGCCATGGTGCCTCGACAACTCGTGAATTTTGCACGGTGAAATAATTGCGTATGCTCGAGGAACGCGATAATTATCAACGGGAGTCGACGACGGCTTACCTTAGCTCTCATCTCCTCTTTTAATCGATTCTAGATCAGTTTTGAATAGCTGGATTACTTCGGATTTCGAATCAACCACATCCGAAAGTTTCTCGAGATAAAATGAACGACGCAGAAACGAGGCACGGAGAGACGCCGACAGAGGATGGAAAGCAAATGCGCATGCGCATGCAAGGCGATGCGTCATTCGACGCGCGCTCGTGTCCGTTAGCCAATAGCAGAGCGCGCTTTGTAGAGACTTCCCTCAGTGGCGCTCAAGTCTCTAGGAAAAGAACCTCTCTCATTGGTCGTGCGAAATATTCGCGAATATAACGAACTATGGCATTTAAATCATTCAAAATGATATTTAAATCAATTAAATCATTCTAAAGCATTTCAATCACTTAATGTTTTGCATCGAGGAACTACACAATAGGCCTATTCTTTTTAGCTGAACTTTTTGCACCAATTCATCTTTCTTCTTTTTCTCTCCAGGAAGAAAGAAGAGGAAGAAAGATGAACTGGTGCAAAAGTTCGGCCAAAAAGAACAAGTCTAATGTCGCGAATAATTTTTCTTTTTTTGCATTTTCATGTATTTTTACTGTGTTAATAATTTGTTTATACTTCTTCAGAGAACGCCACTTCGAGTTATATTCGTCAATTTCTAGAATGTATTTTATATGCGGTGTAAAATATCATGGAGCGGAAAAATATCGAGAAACATGATTGGCTTTATGAACAGGAATATGAAAAAAGCTCGATGAAAATCGGTAAGTTAGAAAATGATAATTTAATGATAATTTGTAATTATTATTTACATATTTCTTTGCTTTAATTAATTAGAAGTAAAAATTATTTTCCTGTATAACTTAAATTGTAGCAGAAAATAGTTTGTGGTTCAAAACTCATACCTTTTCATTCTTTTATGTGGATTATAATTACCGACATCAAGAAATTTTAAAATTAAAAAGAGCGGGACTTGAGCAACTATTTTTCTTCTCAGAATATATTCTGCCCAGGAAAATACACAAATTTACAGAAATACAGAAAAATCGAAGGAGAGAGTGTTATAACCCATACAGCACAAAATTTGCAGCAATATCGCTGCAAAAGCTCTGCAATATTGCTGTAACATTCAATGTTACAGCAGTGTTACTGCAACGTTTGTGCAACTTTGTGCTGTAGGGGCACCGACGAGATACTATTACCGACATCCTTAGGCCGGAATCAGACTACGCATTGAAGATTGAGATTGAAGATTGATAAATTCAAATTTGACCAATCGAAACGAAAAGAGCTAAAAAATTTCTTTGTCCTTATTGGTCAAATTTCAATCTTCAATCTTCAATCTTAAGGGGATGCTGGAGCCGCCTGTATTAAAACCGCCCGATAAAACTAGCATTTTTAATGTTTTTGTTCCTGTCGAATTTCTTCGTAGTGGTTTCACAGAATAAAAATTCCTTTTCCACGATTAAAATGTACATGCTAATGTATTTATCGCTGGTGTATTTTGTGTTCAAAGCTGGAAAAAATAAAAAATTACAGATTTCTTTATCCATTTTTATCTCAGTATGGCGACCAACGCTGAAGGTAAAATGAATAAAGGAATTTGTATTTTTTTATTTTTTCTAACTTTGAACACAAAATACACCAGCGACAAATACATTAGCGTGTACATTTTAATTGTGAAAAAGAAATTTTTATTCTGTGAAACCATTACGAAGAAATTCGACAGGAACAAAAACATCAAAAACGC
>NW_017257226.1:88608-121475 GCF_001594055.1 Mycetomoellerius zeteki
CGTGTTTATTGGTGTATATGCATTTAAAACTCAATAATACTCGATTTTTCTTTAAAATTGTGATTTCAGTGTTATCGTCAAGGTTTGATTATCAACAGAGATGATAATTGCAGATAAAAAATTGTAATTTTTCAGCAACATATAGAATATTATAGCTTTTCAAGTATGCATATTTATTTGTGGAGCATTTATGTAGTAAAAAATCATGAATTTAATAATATATTAGCCAAATATTTATGTTAATAGTAGCAAATTTATATCAATTGTCGATAATGTCAGCGTTCTTCAATTACCTCCGGGACCTTTTTATACCGCCGAAAATTACTGGTGGTAGGGGTTAACGAAATTATCATTTTATTTTATTTTCGTGCTCTCCACCACTCCCCAATTCACGTTCCGCCGTTCGGAACGCCTGTTCCGGACCGACAGGCGGCGTATCCCGTTGCGTCCCGCGTTCCGCATCTGTTTTCCCGCCTGTTTAAAGCCCATCCCGCCAAAACTGCAGTCACAGCTGAGGTGCGCGGGATGAGTCCGTTTCTCGGTAAATGACGTGTTTCGTCGGGAATTTGGCGGGCAGTCGCTCGTTAACGTGTTAATCGCTGACATCGACAAATCCTCCAACGATTCGCTAACGAATATTTCAGAAACTTTCGATAACTTCAACGTAGCAGCGACTCACGCGACCAAGTCGAAATCATTGCTCTCGGGGTTCACGAGGACGTCGTCACGGAGGGTAGAAAATCCCAAAAGGGTGCGTATAAATTGTATAAATCTCACTGAATCTGCATCATCCCGTTTGTAGACTGTCTGTGGAGTTGACTAAATTAAAAATAATGAGAATAATATTTGACTTTATTACAAAAATTATATATCTACAACAAAGTCCACATGTAATTGTACCGTGTACTTTTTTTAGAGTCGGAAGCATTCACCTAGAAAAAAGAAGGGTTTGTCGACCTTGCATTGCGTCCGTTTTTGCGCTTGGTGATAGTTTTCATTAAAGAATTATTGGCGAAAACGATGTCGGGCAAGCAGACTACAATTTCTTTTCCTATAAGGAAAAAACCTAATTTTTACGCTCGCAAGGAGGAAGTCAAGGAGGATTTCACGAACGCGACGGCAAAAGATACGCCGTTAAAGTACGTCCCAACCGTTAAGAAGATTGTCACTTTGACCAGCAGCGAGTCTGAGTCTGATTCTGATATTGAGAATACAAAGGAGAGGCACAAGGTAACGAGGGAAAGAAGAATCGAGAATGCAGGCCATACGCCAAGACGACGAAAGTGTGATGACTTGAATGGTAAATTTATATAAGGGACATTATTTCTTACTTTATTTAACCCTCTAAAGCTGACGCCAGAGACTGTTTTCTTTTTAAGAGATACAAACGTCGTTCTATCTTTCTTGGCATTCAAAGAATAATAAAGAAAGAATGATGCTTGTGTTGGTTGTGTCTCCTAAAATAAAAGGAAAGCAGTCAAAGTCTGTAACACAGTTACTAAGGTTGTTCTATTCAACTGAAGTTTTTGGATCATCTTTCTTCTCTTTTTTTTTTCATATTGGAAGGAAAAGAACTATACAAATTTAGATAAAAAGGACAGACACTGGGTTTGTGAGATCCATTTAACATATGTTGATTAAGGCTCTTAATTTCAAAGAATCAAAATTATACAACTCAGAAAAAAGAATGAATATCAAATATATTTTAATGTGTAAAGAAAATTGCTACAATAATACATACAATAATTAAGAACTAATAGTAAATTTAAAAATGTAATTATTTTTATCCTGTTACTTTACAGAGAAAGAATAATTTTGATCACAGAATTGTTGATAAAAATGATGTCTAAATTGTTTTTACTGATCAGAATCTTTGTTATCCAAATAATCATTGCATAGTTGCTTTAATCTGCTCTGGATTAAAAATAATAATAAAAAAATTATTTTGTAGACTGTTTCACAGTTGTGCTTTTTTTGCGACTTGTAATAATTATGTAATGTAATTTCGCTTTAAACATAGTAATTATTATATATATATTGTGGACATTTGTATTTTGCATAAATTTGTTGTCAAATTATAAATTATGTTTTATTTCAGAACAGCACACTCCTAGCCCACCAAAGCAGAGAAGGGATAAGCTGGAGTCTTCCTTAACGCCGTCCACTCTTCTCAATAGATTAATTCTGTCTCCTAAGAAAGAAGGCAGATTAGCTCCCAAGCAATTATTTGACTCTTGTCTCTCCGAAGAAGAGGACGAGTTAATTTCTAAGCCAGTAGGATCCAACAAATATCAGAACGCGCGTAAATCATTGCACAGTTCCATAACGGACAACTTACCCGGAAGGGAAGAGGAATTAACTAAGTTACAGAAATATCTTCTTGAACATCTAGATCAAGAAAAGTCCGGTTCTCTGTATATTTCTGGTCCTCCAGGTACCGGCAAAACCGTGTGTCTGTTCAAGATTATGCAACACTCTGATGTAAAATCGAAATTCAAGGTGGTCTACATCAATTGTACCAGCATGAAGTCCGCGACTGCCATTTATACTAAGATAATTCAGGAACTTTCCATACCCGGCGTGACAAAGTCGGGAAAAAACAGCAAAGCTGTTATAGAAAAGTATTTAATATCCAAACACAAGACGCTGCTCCTGGTGCTGGACGAGATAGATCAGTTGGAGAGCAAAAAGCAGTCTGTGCTGTATTCCATATTTGAGTGGCCTTCCAAACCAAATTCCAAGTTGATCCTCGTCGGGATCGCCAACTCCCTGGACCTGACTGACAGAATATTACCCAGACTGCAGGCCAGATGCGAATTGAAGCCGGCGTTGATGCACTTTGCCTCATATTCCAAACAACAGATATTTGACATAATATTCGCGAGACTGAATGAGGCGAACGCGACCAACGTTTTTACTCCGCCCGCGATACAATTCCTCGCGGGTAAGGTAGCTGCGATCTCTGGGGATATCAGGAAAGCCTTGGATATCAGCAGGAGGGTGATTGAATTGGCTTCATCGCATCAATTGGCGCAGGTGCTGCGTCCGACAAACGATAACGGTAATTAATATTTGTGCGACACGATATTAGAACAATGTAATATCAATAAAAAAAATATATATATAGGCCTGTTCTTTTTGACTGAACTTTTGTATCAGTTCATCTTTCTTCCTCTTTTTTCCTCCTGGAAAGAAAAGGAAGAAAAATGAACTGATGCAAAAGTTCAGTCAAAAAGAACAGGCCTTATATATATTAATAAAAATTATATGAATAAAAATGATAATTAATAATTAATATAAATAAAGAATAATGGACGATGTACAAAATTTAATTTTCTATTTTTAATCTAGATATAAATATAGAGCCTTCAAAGAAGGAAACTGAGGCAGCAGTAGAGAAGCCGGTTGATTTGAAGGAAGTGATAACAGTTCTGAATGGAGTCTATGGAGGCATACAGAATCTCAGTAAAGAACAGGATACATTTCCTCTTCAACAAAAATTGTTGATTTGCTCTC
Organism: Mycetomoellerius zeteki; assembly: GCF_001594055.1. NCBI lineage: Eukaryota > Metazoa > Arthropoda > Insecta > Hymenoptera > Formicidae > Mycetomoellerius > Mycetomoellerius zeteki. The sequence continues at coordinate 92,125 of NW_017257226.1, forward strand.
TATTACTTATCCTTAATAAAGGAAAGAATAAGGACATCACTGTTGGAAGAGTAAGCTCGTTAAAGTCATACATTTTATATAATCATAATTAAATATTTAAATATCAAATTATAATAATTATATTTAAATGTAAAATTAATAATTTAATTTGGTTCATTAAATTTTAGTTAAATTTATAATTGTAATATATAATAAATTATATTGTGACATTTTTTCAAACATTGTTTTATTCCTTGCAGTTGTATGAGGTGTACAGAAACGTTTGCAAAAAGCGTAACATATCCGCGGTCGACAATTCTGACTTTGTAAACATGTGTTCACTGATAGAGACCAGGGGTATTTTGCGAGTTGTCGGCAAGAAGGAGGCACGTTTGTGCAAAGTAAACCTACAGTGGGATCAAGAGGAGTTGGACGCAGCCTTGCAGGACAAGCAGATGATGGCTGATATAATTAACGACGCAAATTGTTTGTAGAATAATTAGGGAAATTTAATGTTACACCATTTTGTTACATCTAATTTATTTTACAGCTCCTTTTATATTTTGTGTTTGTATATACTTTAACGTATCTTGAGGTTATTACCAATTGACTTTTACATTGTCATCAAAGCATCATTTTTCTATATATCACTCTTTTAAGAGATTTTAACATGAATGTTAATTTGGACACGATTATTATATCGCATGAGACTGATTGTATTTTACATACTGTGCCTTATTTATACCGAATTGAATTTTAAAATTTATACGAAGTATACATGAGGCGTTTGGTATCGTAAATTGAAAGATATATTTTTGATAATTGCAAATAAAATGTTAAGTATAGGCATATTTATATGTATATTAAATAATTCGAAGTCGCCAACATTTTTCCATTATTTTTTATATTTGACACAACATATATGAATACCAAAAAGATAAGAAAAAAGTATTACATTGACAATTAATTCTATTATAGATTTTAGATGTATTTCTAAAGTAAGATGACCAACTTTTTAAGAAGGAAAAGAGGGACTCAAAAAAAATTCAATATTGTAATTAAATTTTGATAAACATTTTTTAATAATTATTAATGAAACACATAAACAATTATATTTGTAAATAATTCTTAATGCGTAACATCACATGAGAGAGATCACAACAAAAATTACATCAAGTTACAAGATCATATTTTTTTAAATTGTACTTTTTTACTGAATGCATCTTATGAATAATATCTGGGGTTTTAGAAATAAAATTCTTCACATATATATTGAAAATTATATTTCGTTTATTATTTTTACTCATTATTTCATACTTAAAAGGAGGATAATTCATAATCACGTCCTTATTTTGGAAAATTGGGACATTTGGTTACCTAACTAAAATCTGTTCTTAAAATTTAACAAAATCGAATAGATTTAAAGGGCCCATAATATACTACGATCTACAGCCTCTACAGGCCTAGAGAGGCGTGAAAATGGTGAGAAAATGGTCTGATTGGCTCGCTAAATCACGTGATTCAGCGCCATTTTCTTTTATACTATGGCTGTGTTCCAAAATTGATTGCAAGTGCTGCGTGTATATCATAAGTGCATGCTACCAATAGCGTTCCAATTTTAGTAAGCATGCTTTTCATGCAAACGCAGCTTTCATTTTGGAACAATATTTTGAGTGCTGTTAACGTATAGCGACTTCAGCGAAAAGAAACAAATAACCTAGAAGTATGGAGAGAACCATACAGAAAAAATTTTTATTTGAAACCATTGGCTGCATTCAGCGGACTCAACAGTTGAGTGAGCGTTCGTTGCTATTGACGTATTTTTCTAGATCTAAAATTATGATTGGATGATCTAAAAGAATACACCAATAACAGCGAGCGCTCACTCAACTGTTGAGTCCGCTGAGTGGGTGCGTTCAGCAGAACGTTTGTTTTGCAACTGTTGTAAGTTTCCTTCGCGCTAATTGGATCATACTTTTAGATCTAGAAGAATGGTCCTATCTCAGCAGACAATCATAAAACGGTTGCAAAACTGTTGAGTGCTGAACGCAGCTAATGAGCCCAATGCTGCCAGCGCTGGCAAACAATTTTGGAGCACAGCCTGTATATACTGTGCCCAGACTTTTACTTCTAGGGACTTTAATATATAGAAGTTTGTGGCTTGATCTCTCTCTCTCTCCCCTTTCTCTTTTTCCCCTTCTTACTCTCTCTTCGTTTCTCATCGTTTTTTTATCATCCTCCTTGAATACCTGAATTGGGTCGTGTCACCGGTGTTGTCGATCCATTTTGCAGCGTGGTTTCTCAATATGGCGCAAAATAAATTCAGCGAGATGGCCTCGCGCTTCACCAAAGGCACAAACGGAGTGCCGATGAGCCTGAAGTTTCTCGCTGCCGCGGGCGTTGCGGCGTACAGCGTTTCTAAAGCCATGTACACAGGTTAACCTCAATCTCGGTTACATTTTTATTGATAATTATCATAATCACTGCTCTTCCTAAGTATTATTGTCTCTCTTGAATAAACGATGATCTTAAACACCAGTTTAATTAACGAGTGACATTTACACTTTCTAATAGATATTCCATCAACCGCTTGTTACAAGCGGCTTTGGTTATGTAATTTGCGATGTAACTGACGCAATCTATTACATTTATACAATACATACTTGTATAGTCTTTTTTTTATATACAATACTTTTATTTTTATTATTAATATAAAGTTGCCTTTATTATACAAAGTTATTGTTATCTCTGAATTTGCTTGATATAGAAATTTAGGAGAATCTCTGTTTTACCAATTAAACGGATATTCAAATGATTATTATTTGGGTTTTTTAAATGAATGAATTACAAAAAGGTCAAATTTATGGCTTTCAGTGGAGGCTGGTCACAGAGCGATCATATTCTCTCGGCTAGGAGGTATCCAGAAGGACATCCTGACCGAGGGTCTACACTTCCGCGTTCCATGGTTTCAATATCCGATAATTTATGATATTAGAAGCAGACCTAGAAAGCTGTCCTCACCCACAGGATCTAAAGATTTGCAAATGGTCAATATCTCGCTACGTGTTCTCTCGCGTCCTGACGCCAGCACACTGCCTTCCATGTATCGACAATTGGGTCTCGATTATGACGAAAAGGTTCTTAGAACGTTTATATATAAGAATGCTCATCTCTTTAACATCTTTGTTTTCTAACATTTGCAATAAAAATCTATTAAAGTTTCTGTTTGGAAAATAGAATTATATGTTAAAGTTTACAACATTATTTCTTTTGATTTTATATTACTTGAGTCATATTATGTTATGTATTAATCTTGAAGACATATATATATATATATACTTTTAATTTATGACGAAATTAATACGCAATTGTAGATTTTAAACCGAATTGAAATTAATAATTCAGGTATTGCCAAGCATTTGCAATGAAGTGCTGAAGTCTGTTGTCGCCAAATTCAACGCTTCGCAATTAATTACGCAAAGACAGCAGGTATCTATCATGGTGCGTAAGGAATTAACAGAACGTGCTCGAGACTTCAATATTGTATTGGATGACGTCTCGATAACAGAGCTTAGCTTCGGTAAGGAATACACGGCTGCAGTCGAGGCTAAACAGGTGGCCCAGCAGGAGGCTCAACGAGCCGCATTTGTAGTAGAAAGGGCCAAGCAGGAACGACAACAAAAGATCGTACAAGCCGAAGGAGAAGCAGAAGCAGCCAAAATGATATCCTTTAAAAGAACAATTAATTTTTTTAGCTGATTTAATCTATTGTATTAATAAAAATAATCGCTCTAGTCATGAAAAAGATATAGTTGAAACTATAAATCTTTTATTTCTTTACAATTGTTAAGCATTTAATGTTTGCAATTGAACTAATTTAAATATTGAATTAAATTAATAATTCGTAAGTTACTAATATAGTGAAATGCTGCGTTATTTTTTAAACATAAGTGCCTTAACTCCAGTGTACCTTGGTTTAGCTGTTGGCCAGAATCCTGGATACTTAAAACTACGTAAAATACGAGCTGCACAAAATATTTCGCGTACGGTGAGCATCTTTATAAATGTGCAAACATTGTTAATATTTTAAAAGACGTAATGAAATTTTCGTGAAAATTAATATTTTATATGCTTTTTTTTTTTTTGAAAAAACCTTTAAACATATTTATATACATAATTATTGCTCGCTTTATTTCAGATCGCTAATTCCCAGAACAGAATATTCCTCAGTGGCAATAGTCTGATGCTAAATATTCAAGATCCTACCTTTGATGAGGGTTCGGATAAGCTGAAAAGTAAGAAGTAAAAATCGTCAAAGTGCGCGTCCTTTTTTTTTATCTCATCTCTTGAGTTAAGTTTTTACTAAGCAATCGGCTTATGTGTATAATTATGTTAAAATACTGTGAATAAGATACATCATGTGTTTTGAACGCACGGATTATATATATATATTTTTTCCCATCACATTGCGTTCTCCTTTTCGCCCGTCCGCGTCTTCGTGATCGATATCTACTTATTTCACCATTGCATGTTCTAAATTTAATGAGTTGATATCGCACGTAAAACGATAAAGTAAATAATTATTAGTAATCAAACATTTTGACTACAACATTGAGACGCTTAATAATTATGAGACCAGATTGTTAAAATTATTAAATGAAGACGTTGCTAGTTTAGAGTGTAGATTGTTAAGCTCAATTTTTCAGGATTAAAATACTTCGTTCAAACAAAAATTTATTTCTATTTTTTTCACGAGACCTTCCCTTTTCTATAATATAAGCGAAGACATGTAAAGAAAAAACTTTTCTAATGCGCAGAAAGAAATGTGGGTTTAAAAAGAAATAAACTCAAGATGCTAAAAATACATTAGGAATACAAAAAAAATTAAGAACCGCAGAGTGAAAATAATATTCATAAAGAATTACTTAATAATTTCTAATGGGTACTTCAAGCTTGTCGCGCATAGGCTACACATAGACGCCCAATACGGGCTTTTTCAGATTATGTGGGAGTGAACTGGAAGAGCTGGGACGAAGCGGCCGACTACGCCGTCCAGAGCCTGAATACCAGTTCTCATCGGGCACTGCCGACTGCCGAAAGGTCCGGCATCAAGACACCAGTACCTTCCGTCGTCCCATTCCTCCTGGAATCGGCTGATGATAGTGCTAAACTGATAGTACCGTTACGATAAAAGAGATCTTCAACCCAAGCTTGTCCTCACCAATCATAACTCCTCTTTGCTGTCCTATCGAAGAACGTTGTCATTTTGTACATATTTCTATACTGCTGATGATAGGATAAATGGTACATTGCGATATTTCGTTAAAGCTGTGTCATAACTATATTTTTTTGGTCTACGTTTGCTCTATGTTAAAAATAAAATATAGAAAGAAGAGAAAATGGAGATAAATGTGAATATACTTTTATAAGAATATACTATTATAAGATAGATATGTTAGAACAGAATGTTTTGATTGAAAAGCTTGATTTTTATATCGCTTTTTTATTCTTTTTTTCTATTCTTTTATAATTTTTCTATAATTTGTACATATATAGATATCATAATTACACTCAATTTAAATGTTATTGACTTTCCATTATTTCTTGTGTTTAATATTGCTGCACAATCACGATTTTATTATTTATTCATATTATGAAAAAAATAAAATATAACAAAACTTGAAGAAAAATACTAACGGTGTTAATAAAAGGAATTAATCATAAAATATTAATGTACAATGTTAATGAATAAAAAGTATTTTAGAATTATTTGCACAACACTGCCACTGGAGTTGCTTGTGAAAAATCTTTTATTAAATTTAACGGTAAATTTTAAATTTTAATTAAATTTTAGCCTGAGGACTTAATAAATAGAAATCTTAAGTAATATTTTATTACCTTCTTCAACAGTCTCTCTCTGGCGAACTCTTCGTCACTGACAGTCTTCGACTTGAACGGTATTAGCAGTTTTTTTTCATGTATTTATCACGTTACTATCACGCTGTTCAAATCACCTACCTGAGATATTTTTATTCATATTTCTTACATATTCGTATTTTATGTGGAAAAAACAAGAGGTGAAAAAGGTCAAACTGTGATGTCGTCCCTACAGTGGTAAAATGTTTTCTTACAATTCTTCACACAATCTTTCAGAATTTCTATACAAATTTCAGAATTTTTCACAATTTTTATATAATTTTATAACTTTTTAGAAAATTTCTCAAATTTTTTATACGAATTCAGAAGTGTAAAGAAAAACTAGATCTTTTCTAGAATTCTTTGCATATGTGAATTCTGAAATATTCTAAGATTTCTCATTGTATAATTTCCGAATCTTATAAATTGAAGTTTATTTTATTTTATAGAAAAATCTTGAATAAAAATTTCTCAAGAATATCATTAAATATTATGAGAATTTTTTTCACTGGGATAGGTTTGCGTAGAGATAAAGTTTCCGAAAAAAATCTAGAAATTTTGAGCAAAAACCTGTAAAAATCAATTTAAAAACCTGAAAATTTTTTACTCAGATACGTATTTTATTTGACATTATATTTTATTGTTCTAGAATTCAGTTTTTGTATTCATCAAAAAGCTGTAAATAATCAAAATGTATTTAACTATGTGGCAACAACCATGGATATTCTTAGATCCAGTCTTGAAAAGATATAATTCATTAAGCGCGCAACGCAAATGTTTCTCCATCACGATATTTATAAAGTTGTAAAGACAAAATATCAATTAATATCGAAATAACGTAAATATTAAATGTTTTAATGATGAAATGGATTCTATATTTTTTTTTCATCAACTTCGATTAAAAAAAAAAACAGTTTTTTATTGTAAAAATTCAGATTTCTACTCGGTGTTTTTACTCCGAAGTAAAAAAACTTGTTTTTTCATCTGTACGCCCGCGGGAGCATAGGATCGACTAAAATATACGCATTTCATTCTATTGCATTCATTTATTTTCTTATGTTTCTACTGTAATACTGTAATACCATACAAGAAATGCACTTTAATGAAACCTACAGAAGAGAATCTGAATATAAAGTTAGACGCTTAATATCGTCTTGCGGCATTTCGCTCTCGTAACCGCAACATACATAATAAATGTGTGCTTTTTTTCTTCTCTTCAACAAACGCAAACATATTTCCATTAATTATTTTATTTCCCTTTTTTTTGATCGATATAAGCGATTCGTACAACGCGATTCGACAATCAACTCTCGCTTCCCAATCATTCACGCATTCAGACGCACACAATCACGCAACACCATCCACCACTCACCGTTCTGAAATATGTCATGGTAGAAAAATTAAAAAGAAAAAGCCACTTTTTCGCGTTACCTCTCTTTGGTCGTGAAAAAGAAATTAATCGAACGGTTTACTGCGGTTAAAAACAGCGGCTGACCATCGGGAAATTTTGTCTCCTCGTTTTCCGTTCGCGTTTTCTTCTTTTTTTTTATACTTTTACGCTCTTTACATATATTGCAAAGTGTTATCAAAACATATAAAAATTTACGCCCGGTATGAAATCGTTACGATTCGCACGGTGTAATTAATTAATTTCTCTTTTCTCTCTACGTTTGTATATAATGATATCACCCTCGTAGTGAGTTTGATTGTATCAAGCAAAGTAGTAAGACCGCTTCAAGATGGAAGGAATGAATTTATGATTGGCAAACCTTACTATTGGTTTACAATGTTTATGCAAGAATCAAGCGTTTTATGTAGGAATTATAAAATTCACTTAGTTCCCTAATCTCCCTAAAATTAGCGCCAGAAGATTGGAAGCTTGATTTGAATTTTTTTTTCCATTCCATCTAAAGGACAGAATCTTCAATTCAAAATGAATTCTAGCCCTTCCTTGTATTTACAGGTACATTTTTACAAGGTTTTAATAATTTTTTTTCTGGAGCGTCTCCCCGCGAGAATATATTATTAAGTATTTCGTAACTTTCTATTAACTCTGCTAGTCTGCTGCCCGTAAAACAGCATGCAGATTTTATTAAATATGATTGACATATATTTTGACTAGATATTATATAACACCAGTGTTTAACATCACTAACAGGATCTCTCATTAAATAGGCAGCCTTGTTTTAAGAGTCTAAACTCGTTGAAGTCAGCGAGGATCCGAGAACTTTGATGTATTTATATGCAAAATTAGGAAAAGAATGAGCGGTGAAGTTATGCCAACACTATCGCATAAAAATAAAAGAGAAAAAAATGAAACGAAAAAGATGAAAGAGAAAAAAAACGAAAAAAATAATCATAGAATAATATAGAATAATAAAAATCGCAATACTAATAATAAACATGCTTGAAGAATACAATACTAAACAACTACGAAAATCGTGAATTTCGAAATTCTTTACGATCGTTTTTCGCGCCGTTAACGAGATTTATCGTCAATAGTTGCAGGCATTTAGTCAGAAACGACCAAGGAGTGGCTTTTGAAAATTATATAAGTATATAATTTTTACATAAAAATATGTTTATATATATATGTATATATGCAACATTTAAGATCTTTTTTTCCCACTCTATTTGCGCGTTCTATTTAGAGCGCAAAAAAAGGACTTGCGTCAATGACATAATCGCACGAATTTTCGATAAAATTATATCTGTTCTTCATGAATAATTCAGACATGGAAAGTTTAGTGACAATTGTACACCTCGAAGGCCATTGGCACGTAAAAAACGTAAGACCTTCGCAGGAAGCAAATTCGAATCGACCAATCACAGTCGAGAATTTCAAAAACTCTTCCAAGATTCTAATTTCTAAATTCAAAGAATTTAAATAATATTTGATTGGTCGATTCGTTTATCGCTTCCGTGTCTCTTCTGTGCCACTGGCTCAGCTTTTTCGCAGTCCGTCAGCGTGAAACATGACGCCGGTCGGTTACATCGGCAGCTTAAGAAATTACACGTTTCGATGTCTGCACGTTATCGCATCTGGCGAAACGAGGCTTTCGATATTCGCAACGTGTCGCAGGACATTCTCGTACAGACGTGGTAGCGAAACGTTAGTTGCGTTAAGCCGTAATCACACTAGCGATTGGATTTGCTCTGATTGGTCGAGAAATAATCGTCAGCCGCCAATCACAAAGCGGTCACCGATTGCCTCACTCTGATTGGTCGAGAAGTAATTGCCAGCCGCCAATCACAAAGCAGTCATCGATTGCTTTGCTCTGATTGGTCGAAAAGTGATCGTCAATCACAATCGCAACCCAATCGGCAATCTCTAGTCTGATACGGGTTTTAGCCTCGCAAAAGCGACGTTGGAACGTACGGAGTCCCCTTTTCTCCCGCATTCCCGCGCGTACATCTTTCTTTTTCTCCACACGCAGCATATTCAGCCGCACGAATTCGCGACTCGTGCGATGCGACAGGCGAAGCACGCGCACACGCACACACACGCGGCACACGCATACGCACACATTATACACACACGCATACACGCGTACGAGTCAACGGATTCGGAAATATAAGATAACGAAAGGGAAAAGAAAAAGAAAAATTAATTAATCGCTACAGATCACACTTTTTGTAGTTCATCGTTCATCAAACATTCGAATTAGAACGAACACCGCATTCCCGGCGCACGCTTGGCTCTCTGAAACTCCGGAATAGCTTCGTTCGCTCGTCAACAATTCGCATATCTCGAGATTAAATCTTACAATTCGACCCCAGAAATCAGATGGCTTTATTTTGTGCCCGTGCCAAGATGCGCCAGAAAATGCAGGCTGATTGACGCGCTATACCATACTGTTGTTGAAGGATTCACCCGTCGAAGGACCACAAAAAAAAAAAAAACAGCAAATGAAGCAGGTTTTTCCGACCAGCACCTGTTCCGAGGTGCGCCGGCAAAGAGGATTAATAATCGCGATACTTTTTGAGAGCAACAGGTTACATCTTCGGCACATACTTTATTATTTTTTTTTTTACTCTCCACCTCGCTTATCTCGCGGCGGTTCGATTCGATTATCTTATGTGGCTCGTTTTCCTCAGTTCGGCGGCCTTTATTCGCGTTTTAGTCGCTCGCTAATTACTAGAACAGTATAGGGTAAAGGTGATGCAATTTCAAACATGGTACAATTTTGAACAAAATAAGATTTGAATTCAATTTTCAAATTTCAACTTTGATCTTTTCCGGTTTGGTACTTTTAGTGCCATAGCCGCCATCTTCCTGCCAGAGATCCCCATCAAAATTGTATCTTGTAGTTTCTTTTATCTTTTAGCGAATGCCGACAATTGCGTTTTTCTATTGGCTATCTCGATCGTCATCATGGACCTAATAGATCTATCATCTAATAAACGCTTAGTGATTCTTTAATATGATGCAGTTATTAGGTCCAACGTTTATTAGGCGGACTTTTGCTTTACTTTTATTATAGAGCTTTATTTGTTTTCTAAACAAAGAAATCAAGTTACTACATCAAGACTTATTTTTTATAATATACAATTTTGATATGCAACTAATCTGCGAGGTAGCTTCGGTAAAAAGTTGATTCGTTTTGGATCGTATATTAAACTCTCCACTGCTGTTAAGTTCAAGTTAAAGAATTAGAGAGGTTTTATATCTCGAAAAGCAGAGAAAACATCATGTCACCTAAACTATTTTGAGACAGATCGATGTAAATAGGGACATATCAAATATTTAGTCCGTAACAATTTGATGACATATTAACCGATTTATATCCATTTCTACCATCTAAGTCAACTTTAATCTTGATTTAATTTACTCTTTATTCTTTTTTAGAACTAGAAAAAGATAAATATAAATTAAACCAAGATTAAAGTTAATCCACATTGATAGAAACGAACATTAATGGTGTAAATAGGACTAATGAAAGGGCTATCAGTTGAAAAATTAAATTTAAATTTTATTTCGTTTTCAGAATTGTATCATGTTCGAAATTGTACCATCATATCCTATTGCGAGTTCAGACGGGACGCGGGTATAAACGAACGTAAAATCGAAACGCTGAAAGTGGGCTGAACAACTCGATCGTTCGTCCATTAGTCCGTTGAGTTTCGCGCAATGACGGGGATCGAAACGGCCGTGATTGCCGTTCACCAAGCTTACAAATGCCCTACAACTTAAGCGGCTTTATGTATTAAGTTAAAAAATATTATCTGTTGAATTGTAAAAGTACGTTTTAAAGTAAATGTAATTACATTGCAGTCTCTTCCAGGACTTTAGGACTGTTTTCAAACGGATATAATCTATATTCACGTGTGAGGAAATCCATTCTTTCTCTCGCATCTTGAACGAGAGTCCCTTTCGTTTGGATTTCGTTACTTTTCACGAGTTTTTATTATCGATATATTTAGTACAATGAATTTGATTCACACGTTTTTTTAACTCATCGCTATATGCACGTGGAAAATTGCTGAACACTTCGGACTTAAATACTGTTTCGCTAACGAATATTAAAGGAGAGTAGGGGCATTTTTTTTTCTAAATAAAACATTTAAAATGTCTGGAATTATACACGTAATGCATTACCACCTTGTAATGCGTTTCCTCCTTAGAACACCCTAGACGCAAATGAAGATTCCATATAATACGAAAAACATATTCCTACGGAGATATAAGATAGCTTCGAAGAAAGAAAGGAAGAATCTTATAGTCTCTATACGACTATAAAGTATTTGAAGATCGCAAATATCTTTTTAACAAAGTGGATAATATGAACAATCGAAACTAATAATAACAATACGACCATTCGGGACGGAAAATCACACGAAACGTTTAAATAAACTATTAACAGTATTTCGTCGTTATACAACACAGCGCATGTGTGCGGTCGGTGATAAAAAGATCGCAACATTTTTCTCCCTTTAACAATTATAAGCGTGGACGATCTGACGATTCTTAGGTTTCTCCTTTATGTTTACTCTGACACCGCTAAGACCGCAAGTCTAATACAACTGACGATTTTGGTGCACGGTGAGGCTGATCGAAAGAAAAAAAAATATCGCAACCCTTTCGTCGTTGATCGACACATGTCTAGGTGAGATATGAAGAGGTGAGAGGGGGAGGGGTTATTAAATTCATATACAAGCTGGCGAGATTCAGTCTTTGTGTGTAAAAAAGAATAGCTTCTATAATATTACGATATTTATGATATTTATGCTTGCGATTAATTAAAATGTTTATTTACGTGATATCACAGTGTTCATCACGAAGAAGAAGAAAAGAAGTAGAAGAGGATATTCCCCTGAACTGCGATTATATACCGATTCTGTTCCATCGCAGGACAGTCGATTACCGATTCTCGGCTCTATCGTAGGGGGTTCGTCGATCTGATGTCACACCAATTCAACGGGTAGCTCTGAATAAGATGTGAGCAATCAAGAAAAATTCAAACAACATGGCGATCTAATCTGCTATCCCACAATGCTCGAATTCATAATTATAACTCAAATCTAATTCTGATTTAAACGGAAATGAAACGAAGGATTCAACAAACAGAAAACATAAATCGCATTGCATATCAGCAAAATATATGGGATTATATTTAAATCCTGAGATTATTAAATTATTTTGGAATACACTCGATGATGATTGTGGAGAATAATTTCAATCTTAAAATATAAACGCGTATATTTTATTAATACATGCAAGATCAAGTTAAAATTCCACTAACTTAATCGCTTGAATGTATAACTTAAATTTAAATTAACAGTGCGATTGCTAAAAGACTAAATATTAAATATCAAAAGTAATATTTACTATGATAATGTAGGATAAACATTGTAGTCGCAAGCACCAAACATTCACGGAATTGTGATCGCACGAAGATATGATAAGAAACTGTCTTGAAGAACTTCTTGGCCCCTTCCTTTTAATAAAAGCCACTTTTTATTTGATATTATTACACTTCAAAAAATGTATACAAATTAACTCTTATAACCCACTTTAACCCTTTAATTAAATTGAAAATTTTCATCGTAAAGATTTAATAAATCTTACTTCACAATTTTTATTTGGAAATACAATTGCAGTTAATAAAAATATATGCGAACGATCTAACTCAATAATAGTTAATTAATAATTACTTATTAGATTGCATAAAAAGTATTTCTGAGAATTTTGAGATCTAAAAGGATTTTACCATTTCCTTGCTCGGAAAACTGAAAAATTTTGAAACAGTGATATATCACTTGGTATAAATGCTGATTTTTATCGTTAACAAAATGATGCGTATGTTATTCAACGATGTCAATATTATTAATCTTATAGAAGAATTTGAAATGACGTAGGACTATGTTACCGGTCTCAAATGTGTTAAGTAATTTTAAACTTACTGTAACGAATCCCTGTCTTCCCAGTCCACACATAGCCACGATTTTAAGTTGTGTGGTAAGCTTCGATCATTTGGAAGCCAGGGTCTTGCACCCACATATTGAAACTGTAGTGCACATCGATTAATCTTATAGCAATGTTATCGTCTTGTTATCTTTTCATTGGAAAAAACTTTTTACACAGTCTAATCAGATATATCAACTATAGCCCATCTTTATATTGTTTATTCTAGGAAAGTGAGAGAAAAGTGCGCTCGGTGTCATTTCCCTTTTCTTTCCTGTTAGCTAAATAGATATCGACGATCCTGCATTAAGCATCATTAAGACCCGATGACTGATACCGCGTATAAAACTGATGAGATACATCCCTTACTTTAATCATGATGCATAATAGGTAGAGCTAGAAATATGCTACGTCTTACATATCACAGAGCTACGCGTACACCCGCTATCTACATTGTTATTTCATTAAAAGTGCTACTTAAAGACAAGCAGGAAGAGAGGAAAAGAAAAAATAAGAAAAAAACAATTTTTTAATACACTTAATGCAATTACAAAATAATATTAAATATATTATATAATAATATACAATATAATTTATATAAAATATAAATATACAAATTATATAATAAATTATATAAATTATATAACATATTACACAAAAATATAATCAAAATAATTATTATGGCGGCATGTTGTAAAATAGCTTTTTAGAACAAAATGAAATACAGATAGCATTTCATAAATCAATAATGACTGTTCCAATATTGATGATGGTCTTTCATCAATTAAACATTTCATCAGTTAAATCATTGATCATTTAATTTTATATTAAATTAGGTTGTATTATTTCTTTTCGATCACCCCGAAATTGTCACAATTTGATAGCGGGCATACGCAATGCGCGAGAGTATTCAGTATTTTTTCATGCTCGCAACACATACGTTTTTCCTATTATTATATCACTATTCGTCGACGTACGCAGTCAGATTGACAAAGTAGGCGCGTCGAGCTCAATATTCGTCGATCAAAAATCCTAGAATCCAAGGATCCTCCAATTCGAAGATTCAGCGATCAAAGAAATCGAAGCAAACAAATCTAATCTTCCAGAGATAAAACCACATAACGTGTCCTTTTCAGAAGCACTTTTTTGAGGAGGGAGAACTAAAGAACAAGCATTAAAATATGAAATCTTCCACAGTTGTTAAGTACTTATGTTCTGCAACAAGAAGTAAGATTTTAAGAATCCAAAAGATGAAGAGGTTCTAAAGTAATTTTTAATCACGTTCCTAAAGCTCAAAATATCCTATAATTCCAAAAAGATGCCAGAAATCTCAAACTTCCGAAGTCATTAAACTCCAAGGTGTCGCAGTTGTGGAAGCTCGAAACTTTTGTTCTGAAACTTTGAAAGCGCCAGAGCTTTGAAATTCCTACCAGAATTTCATTCGGATAATTTACAGTATCAAAATACCGATATTTCTCAGTTTCAAATCTTCGAGAAATTAAGGAATCTTAACAAAACTTATAAGATTTGGAGCGCTAAGAGATCCAGTAACTTTAACAATCCTGTATTTTTACTTCGTTCTTAAGATCCGTCCGTTAAACGTCAAAGAACAAAACTGAGATATCAGCAATTCAGAAATATGAACCTTCAAAGATGTAAGGATCCAAGAACACGAGCATCACGATCCAGGAACCACGAATATATCCCACTTCGTTGAACATTATTGACTATCGTTCTTTTTTTTCGTAAAAAACACCGGAGATTTTACGACAATTAACGATGTCCGAAATCAATCCACGGATCATATTCGAGTACGTGTACCTATAGTACGCGAATCTAAACGAGTCGACTGGTATTTTTCTGCAAATTGGGACTTTCGCCGTCCCAGCATTTCGTACACTGTGTGTGCGTGACGAGTTGTTAATTATTTTATAAAAGCGAGTCGCGAGTGAATAATCGCCACGCGGCAACAATTAACAATCATTAATTAATAGCGTTCCTGCGCGAGAGCGTTCCTACATTTATTTACCGATATCGATTCTCTGGCCTATTCGGAAAGTTTGAATAAAAAGAACGAAATCTTTAACTGATCGTGTATTAAGATTATTAGAAATGTTCACAAAGAAATGAAACTTAAGGAAACAAAGAGTTTAAATATACGATAGTTAATAACAGTTATTAAAACGGTATGATTAGCTACAGTTTGTTATTAAGAAACAAAGTTAATGAAATAAATGCTCTTTTAAGAAATTAATGAAATCTTATACCAGCTGCTTTTCTTCCTGACTGAGACCAGAGAATTATCTTCTTCTCTTTTTCTTTCATTTTTTTTAAATCACTGTCTCTTTCTATTTCCTTCTCGATAATTACATGATATACGGTGGTATGTGCAGAGTAATCTGGAGGCTCGCAAAATTGCTACACGCTGCTAATAAAATATATCACATGCCCCAACAGCGTGCGCCAATCTCGTTAGTTTAATAATTATTAATCGGGCATGCTGATCAAAAAACGTCCTCCGGTACCACAAAGGGTTGCTTCAGAATACAACAATATGTTATATCCTTAATTCATTATGCATAAGATGATTCAGCTTTCAACCAGTATCGTCTGACTCCGCGAAACAATAAGTTCTTCAGGCTCTGAATTACAAATTCGAACACTTCAGCTTGTTTTTGTCCAAGGACGAAAAATTTACATTCAAAAATTCGAAATAAAACAAAAATCTTAGAATTAGAATTAGAACTTCTAATCTTAGGAATCCTGAATTCTGAAGAACGTAATGCTCCAAGAAACGCAAAATTCATTCGAAACTTAAAATTCTTTAAGTCCGCCCAATCATGAAATCAAGTAAGGGAAACGAAGTAAGTTACTGGTTGAAGGCTGAAGCATTAGCAAAAAGTAGCATAAACATTATTGTTCGGAGTGATAGGTGACGCGGCGCAGTAATTTGGTTGCTTGTAACTAAAATAGCAGGTACAACTGAATTTGGAGATTAGTTTCGATGGCGGCCACCCTGCGCGAACGGTGCGCAGAGACAAGACCACTCAGTGGCCAATTGCATAAACATCAAACAACAATGTATCATATAATCATTCGTTGGTTCAACAACAAATCACTTTCGATATATATATAAAAATAAGGTATCAAACTTTGCATCGAGGTACACAGCCATCATGACTACGTGCTTAATTTACGTTGTCCTCTAAAAGCCATCTGCATGTCTTCAAGGATCCGGCGTTCAAACCCCGCTAGAGATCTCTGGATTCTGGACTTCGACGGGAGAGTCGAAGAAGTTAAATACTTAATATTTGCAGAGGACGTCCAAAGATTGGAATTCATGAACTTAGAAGGACGAGGGATGTATTAGAGTTCAAGAATGTAGCAGTATCCAGGAAAAGGTCTCTATAAATTAAAATACATTTTAGAATATGTTCTATTTATAGAGAAAAGATAATAACATATTTCTATAAATATGTTAGAATATATTTCGAAATATACGAGAAGACCACAAAATGTATTAGAATATTTAAGCCTTGAATTAGAAATTGAGGGCATAAGAATCTTCTAGAGTGAAGGACTCCAGAGAAAATCAACGTTCTGAGAATTTTCAGAAGCTAGAGTTAAAATATGTCATTCGAGTCCAATGTAACGATATTTAAGACTCGAAACATTTAAGATCAGAGTTCTGTGGACTCAGAAGTCCTATAAGTTCCAGATATCCGGAAGTCATTGATGGCTTAGACTTTTAAGAATCCAGAGACCTCAAAACTCGTTTGAATTTTTATAAGATCATCGGAGCATGAGATACTTATTTTTAACGCTACGATTAGTTGTATCGGGGAGAGAGAGAGGAGAGAGAGAGAGAGAGAAAGAAAGAAATAGGGTGCCCAAGATTGGTTTAGTTCCTGCAAGTGAAGCTATTTTATAGATAAATAGACATTCTTAGCTTGTTCTAGTTTGTCTTTCTCTCTCTTATTTCTTTGCTTCTTTTCTCTCTTTTTCTTTTGTAATTTCCCGTTCCCGAAACAAAGGGCACGACAATTTGTTCGTTATGCCGGGGCACATAAAAAACGGCTTAATTTTTATGCAAAAGGCCTTACAAATTTCCTTCCTATTAGAACATATCGCGCGTTTTTATTTCCTGGGTATTTCTTCTGCGTATGTGTAATCACGCGAACTATATATAAATAAATTATAAATTAGTAGATCTGATATATAGTCTTAATCCACCCCCTTCTATATGTTTCGTGCATTTCGGAAAAAAGCATTTATAATGTTGCTACAATAATACTCGCATAAGAGGATTATTATTTATTCTCAGTTATAGAGTAGAGGGATTCGTGAACCATCAACGCGATGGTTAACATCTAGGATCGATATTATAACGTGTACGCTCATTGTTAACGTTGCTAATGCTACATATAGAATTTGAAAAACTGGAATGTGCCGAAATTAATGCATTTCTTAATTAATGCATTAATTATTTCTGCCAATTTAACAATTTAAATCCATTTAATTCGTCAAGCTTCGTAAGCAAAAAAGACGAATGAAGAGATAACAAGTATAAAAAGAATACAACAAAAAATATATATTTATATACATACCATAAATAAAATAATTAGTATAAAATAATCTCATGTGATTCATATAAATAAACAATTTAGTACAGACGTTTACAAGTTAATAACTTTTTCAATTTAATAATTTTTTGTATTTTTTTTATATACGTTTTTTATGCTTTTAATAATTCGATATCAAATCGAAAAAAATGCCAAATTTTTGGAAGTGAGGTTTGAAAGTATGCTTATGTGATTGCGGCATATATTTTTGATAATTTATAATTTAATATAAGTAATAACAAAAGCAATGACACACGTATACTCAATCTCGAGTTTCTTGTGCGCTTCCAAATTTTGGCAGTGACGCGAGTTATTATGCGTCTTAATATCTCAATATCGAACTTAAATTGTTAAATCAACTGGGCACTATTCCAGAAAAAAATAAATGAAAAAGAAAATGAGAATAAGTATTACATTAAAAATAGTATGATAGACTGCCGACATTAAAGTGTTGACGGAGGAAATAAAAAATCAAGGTTGTTATCATTCAAACAAAAAGCACGTTTTTATACTCCAATCTTTTTCGAGTCGTAAAAAAAATCCTGACAATTTCTTTTATTAGCAAAAGTTAATTTCTTCTTAGAAGGTGCTAAAATTTCCAAAGCAAAAATCCTGAAATTGCAATTGTTTAAAGCGCTGTGCGCGAATGTAACTCAGAAAATATAGCAAATTGCAAAATAAAACTTTGCTTCTAAGCTGTGTTCCGGAGAGCGCGCTTCATAGCGGCCTTTATATATACAATCTTATCCACGTGCCAAAAATGTACTGGTTCAAAAAGATGTAAAATCATGAGTTTTAGAGCATCATTCTCATTAACAACATTGATTACATAAGAGATTGCGTTCGTGCTTGAACACAGATTTGTGAAAAGATAAAATCATTGAAAGGTAAAATTATTTAAGGATTGACCTTCATATGCACATTTTTATGCGCGCGTTTCATCTAATCACATTCAAAAGTGTGATCAAATTTGTGTTGTAAAAGTAAAAACTTACGTTTTATTACGTTCTTGCATAAAACGTGGAGTTTTTAAATTTAAAAAATTCCACACTCTTGCACACAGTTCTTAATGCACGCAAACTTGTTTACATGTTACATATTAATTACAATATTGAACGTCTTTTAACAAAATCAAGGATAGGATTGTAGATGTAAAGATCGCTCATCAGTGCTGTTGCATAATTCCATCCTTATTTTACATCCTTAATTCATGAACGGTAAAGATAGAATGACACAATAGTAATGATAGCGCGCTCTCGGAATGCTGCCTTAATTTACCGTTATCGACAGTCTATCATAATAAATTGGATCCATTATCCAACGCAAGAGCGATCGAATAAAGCCCGATAGGCGGGACATACTTACTTTTCATTTAGCCCGTACCCCGATGGTCTTGCATCGTGGGAGGCGTCACTGCTGCACTGGCGTGGGTGGATACGGATAGCCGTACGGCGGCACTGCCTGAAACTGGCCGTAGCCCATTGATTGGTACGCGCAGGCACCAGCGTTGGGCGGCGGTCGGTTGGTCTGGAAAAACTTGTTGTTCACAAGATTCTGGATCCCGGAGTCCGCGTGTCCACCGGACGGCATCATGAACGGCGGCGGCATTGAGTAAACATTGGGCCCGCTCTGATTGCCGCTGAAGCCGTTCTGCCGATTTTGGAAACGATTACCCTGGTATCCAGTCCTGCCTTGGTATCTGGGCGCGCTGGTAGCCTGATGCGTAGGTTGACATGTGTTGTTAGTCGCCTGGTAGCTGTTCTGATAGCCAGTAATGGATTGTCGTTGCTGGTGCTGCTGTTGATAGGAATGTTGTGGTTGGTAATTGTTCTGCCGATTGACTTGATAGCCATTGTTGCGCTGATGACCACGTGCCACGGTTTTCTCCTGAACCATTTGACTGTGGTGTCCGTGCTGTTGTTGGTTCGTCTGCAACATATGCTGCCAGTTGTTTATCGTCGGGCTGATGTTATTTCTAGGACTTCCGTGAGAAATGTTATCTTTGTTGCCTCGTACGTGGCTCCACCGTTGCCGTCCCTTGCCGTATTGATTCCTGACAGAATTCGCCATGTCCGCCAATTGTGGGTTTATAGCTTGACCGGCCTCCTCTAGCACTGCGATCAGCTCTTTCGCCTGTCTCGCATTATTCGGTGTGAAGTAAGCATAGGCAGTGCCTGCGCTCTGGCAGCGACCGGTTCTGCCGATCCTGTGGATGTAGTCCTCGGAGCTGTTGGGGTAATCAAAGTTGATAACGTACTTCACGTCCTCGACATCCAAGCCGCGTGCTGCCACATCTGTCGCGACCAAGATCATAGTTTTCCCGTTGCGAAATTCCGATAGAACGTAATCGCGCTCCGGCTGCGATTTGTCGCCGTGGATTGAGATTGCTGACCAGCCCTCGCGTTTAATTGTCTTCGTTATGTCGTCCACCTTCTTCTTCGTCTCCACGAAAATGATCATCTTACTGCCGCGTTCGGTCCCAATTTCGCGCAACAATTGCGATAGTTTCATTTCCTTCTCATGTTCTTGGCAGATCTCGACAATCTGTCGAATGTTGTGATTGGCCGCCAAAGTCAGGGACCCGATATTAATCTGGATGTAATCACTGAGAAAGTCCTCGGCGAGGGCTTGCACTTCTTTGGGCCAAGTGGCGGACCACATGAGAACTTGCCGATCAGGTCGAATCTGCTCGATGATTTTGCGTATCTGTGGTTCGAAGCCCATATCCAGCATTCGATCAGCCTCATCCAAAACCAGATATGTGCACCTGCGCAGATTCGTGGTACCTTTCTCGAGGAAATCAATCAGTCTGCCGGGTGTTGCGATACAGATCTCTACACCACGTTCAAGATCACGAGCTTGAGGCCCCTTCGGCGAGCCGCCAAAGATGCAGGTGTTGCGGATGCATGAGGACGAGCCGAAATCGCGTGCAACCGTTTGGATTTGTTGAGCCAATTCGCGCGTGGGAGCGAGAATCAGAACAATTGGTCCATCGCCTCGACTGAGGCGAGGCTGATGATTGATGTGCACCGTCGCCGGAAGGATATACTGAAATGAAAGAAACAATAACAATAAACAAATATGCTTCTAAAAAATGCGCATTTATTAAAATGTCTAATGTTTTTATTTATATTGGGTGCAGTCAGAACGACGAATTGACATCCAGAGCGCTCAGTGAGCTCTTGCATCTAATTGGCATATTCCGTTAGATCTAAAAATATTGACCAAACAGATACAAGAGCCCACTGAGCGCTCAGTGAGCGGTCATAGTAATGCTGAATGCACCTAATCACTGAGCTCTTTCATTTGATTGGCATATTCCATTAGATTCTAAAATATAGACCAATCAAATGAGCTCACTGAGCGGTTGTCGTTCTGAATGCACCCATTAAAAGATCTGTCTTTTTTCCTGCACTCTGAATTAATGCACACAGTGCAACAAGAAGTGAAACAAGTATACGTTTCCTTGACTTCAATTTATTGCACCATGCGCGCTAATTCAGAGTGTAGGAATAAAGGACAGGGGCTCTATTCTTGAAAAGAAACGTATACGAAAAACTAGGAAAATACTATAGTATACGTAACGTATACTGTAATATTTCCCTAGACTTTCGTATACGTTTCTTTTCAAGAATAGACCCCCAGACCTAAAGTTCTATCATTCTTTCTTGATTAATTAACCGATTAAGTTATTGATTAGGTTCTGAATAGTTTTACTCAAATTATGTTATATCAGTTTTTACAATCTAATTAATTCAATTAATCGAGATGCTATACTTACTGCCAAAGTTTTCCCGGAACCAGTTTGAGCAATTCCGACTAAATCTCGTCCGCTGAGTGCAATTGGCCAGCCCTGTGCTTGAATTGCAGTAGGTTCGGCAAAACCTTGCTTCCTGATCTCTTCCATCACGTAATCCGGAAAGTTGCTCTCTTCAAAGGCTTGAATGGGAGAAGGCGTATTGTTGCCTTTAACAGTAATCTCCTTGCCCGCATGATACTTGCTGATCTCGTCAGGCGTTCGGTTCAAGATGTTAACATGAGGAACGTACAAATTCTTCGTTATCTTGGGCAAATTTGCCAAATCCCAACTAGGCTTCTTCAGTAAATCACCCGGAGTCTTCTTATTTTGTTGCTTCTTTGTGCCAAACTCTTTTTGACTCTGCTGCTGACTGTTCCAATAAGTTCCGCCAACCCCCCCTCCATTGCGGTTGGATCCACCATGATCTCGATTTCCTCTAGATCTATAACTAAGAATTGAAACCTTCATCAAAAAGCAGCTCATAAAAAGGATCTTTTTCGATTAACTTATGATTTTAATAATTTCTCATATAAACATCTTTTTATTTGTTCAACCGAATTAACATTAGCTCTATTCAGGAATGTTAACTTAGGAATACGTTTTAAAACATAACACTATAATAACCAAAACTCTATAATTGACGTCACTATAGAATTTATATGCGGAAGGAAGATAAAGGGTGCGGTCCACTTGACGCTATAAATGCTTCGAAACTTTTGATTGACCAATCGGAAGAAAGAATTTTACTAATTGGCCAATCAAAAAATGCTTTGAAGTATTCGTAGCATCAAGTGGACCGTAGTCAAAATGAATAGCACTTCAATCAAAAAAGCGCAAGAAATTTAACCAATCAGAGTCCTTTCATTTCATGGAAAGGAAAAATTCTGATTGGTAAATCTTCCTATGCTTTAAGTGACGTCTACAATAAAATTTTGCTTTAAATGGCAACTACAATAAGACTCGTAAACAGTCATAAAGCCTCAAGTCGAGAAGAAGCTGATTCAACTCGAGTAAGAAATTAATCAATCGAATATGAGGAAAATAATCAATTACAATTGATCAATTTCCTACGCGATTTAAGATCCCATAAACATTTACGACTTCTATTGCAGTCCTCGTATTAAACTTAAGCTTTAAGCATCAAAAAAATTGACCGATCATAATCCATTCTTCTTCACACAGTTGACTGTGGCTGTGTTCGGTTTGGACGCGCTTTAAATGCTTATAATTATTCTGTCTTTATAGTTCATTAAACGTAAAATAAGGATAGAAGTGCTGAAAGCGCTGAATTTCTTATGGTTCAAAACCTAAGTGTTGCTGCTATTACATTTGTCGTACGATTTTAAGATTTTAAGTTCATTGACTGACTATAGGATAGAGAGATCTGACAATTTCTCTTTTTTGCAGCTAATCAATAGTTTTAAATACTTTGTAATATCAGCTTAAGTGATATTTCATTCGTGCGTTTTTGTCGTACGACAAATGTTTCAAATCTGTTGATTAGCTATGGGATAGAGAGATCCGAGGACCTCTCTGTTCTGTACACATTTGTCGTACGACAAAAACGCACAAATGAAATAGCACCCTAAGGCCAATATTACACATCCGTTTTTTGTCGTACGACGAATTTTTCAAGCGTGTTAATTGACTGCAAGATAGAAAGGATTTCGGACCTTTTTGTCCGATAGCCAATTAACAGGCTTGAAAAATTTGTCATACCCCTGGTGAAAAAATTTCGCAGAAAACGTTTTGGAACATTTCAGCAAAATTGCTAAAAATTTGCTAAAATTTCACTGAAAGTAAACTTTTCAGCTAACATATTGAAAAATCGCTGACATTGAACTGAAATTTCTCTGAAATTTTGCTGAAAATGAATTTTTCAGCTAAAAATCGCTGAAATTAAACTGAAATTTTTCTGAAATACCGAAATTTTGCTGAAAAGTGTTCCAAAACGTGGAATAACTTCAGCGAAATTTTTCGACAAAAAACGGACGCGTGTAATATTGGCCTAAAGCTATTGATCAGACCAGGGTATCAATCATGAAATTTTGTCCCTAGGAAAGAAAGTGAAAAATAAAAATTTTAACCATTGAAGTTAATGGAAAAATTTTTCACTTTTCATCCTAAGGAAAAAATTTCATGATTGACCCCCAAATCTAAGAGTGTCGATTATGTAACTTTTTCTCTAGACCAGAAATGTGAAAAGTGAAATTTTTTATACATGAACATATACATACATATACATACATACATAGAAAAAATTTTCACTTTTCACGTTTCCGCTTTAGAGAAAAAGTTATCTAGGGATGATGTTAGCCGACAGATGTCTATACTAGTACTAGATCGCTTAAGGCCATCACACGTACAAAAATTTTAGTTGAAATCGTAAGGTCGCAAACAAATCGACCAATCACAATCAAAATTAAGATCTCGCGCTCGACTGTGATTGGCCGATTTGCCTTACAATTACGACTAAAATTTTTGTACGTGTGATGGCCTTTACTTCGACTAAAACGCTGTAAACAGCCGTATATCCGGTTGTGTTCATTCAATGGCTGCTCTAATCATTTTGCACATACATACACAACACATCGTACACATATATAACACATAGGCCGATATTCATAGTCAGATCTTATATTTAAGATCGTCTTAAGTTCTGCCTTGAGGTGTCATGAACCAATCAGAGGGCCGCATTGGCATCTTAAGACATTACTTAAGACGGTCTTGAAATAAGAACCAACTATGAATACCGACTATAGACCCGTATTCATAGTCGGGCCTTATATTTAAAGTTTCCTTAAATTTATCTTTAGATGCTCTACGAATTATTTCATTGGCTACTGAGCATCTAAAGATAAATTTAAGGAAGCCTTAAGTACAAGGTCTGACTATGAATACGGGTAATAATGTACTGTCGCCGCCATTAAATCAATTTAGAAGTTAGCAATCTAATATTAGATATCTGTGTGTAAACCATAGGTTCCGATATTCACCGCCAGTGCTGAAAATCTGTAGCCCACGTAACGTATACTGTAAGGGCCCTGGCATACAAAAAACTTAAGGCAGTAAGGAAATCAACATATTGAATTCGCTACTGCTTATGTTATGGCCTTATGGACTCTACTGTGATTGGTCAATTCGCTTACTGCTTACATTTTACTGCTTAAGTTTTTTTGTGTGCCATGGCCCTAAGGCCGGAATCAGACTACGCATTGAAGATTCAGGTTGAAGATCGAAGATTGAAATTTGACCAATAAGGACAAAGAAATTTTAGCTCCTTTCGTTTCGATTGGTCAAATTTGAATTTTTCAATCTTCAACCTCAATCTTCAATGCGTAGTCTGATTCCGGCCTAAGGGCCACTGTCACCAAGCTCAGTTAACTTAACTGGCCAGTTAGTTCATCGGAATTGACCAATCGCATTTGTCTTACTTACGCATTGGTTCTTACTTATGGATTCATAAGTAAAAACCAATCGCTCGATGAACAAGCATTCCGAAATCTATCGAAAAAAAGTGTTGCAACCTTTTAGGCTTTGACTGTACCTTGAAACGAGATGAAAATTACAAACATGAGCAAAATTCACTAAGTGTTCACCAATGAAATATTCTAGTAAATTTACTTTTTGTAATTTCCATTTCGTTTCTAAATACTAAATTGACTCCAGATAAAATTCCATAAAAAATCCCTGATTTTTAAAGATAAAAAAACTTCCTAAAAATTCTAAGTTACGCAGTCTAGTAATTACAAACGCATATTTATTCGTAGATCTTTATTAATTAATTCCTCATTAATTTACAAAAAAAGCAAAAAACGGGGGAGTAGACTTTTTACTATGTACACATAGTATGACTTTTTTATTTTATTTAGCCTTTTCTTTATTTACTCCTTTCTTTTTCTATTTGTCTATTTTATTTAGTCCTTTCTTTTTAACATTTGTCTATGAGAAGTATTATTTTGTGTATATACAATGCGGTTTAATAAAAATTCTAATATAAATTTTAGGAGAAGTGTCATAAAAAAACTTGCGGGAAAAAATATATTGTAAACATTTTTTATTCAAAATAGAATAGAGAACAATTCATAATCTATAAATAGATTTATTTATTTTTGAAAGAAATATAATATAAAGAAAGAAAAGAATATGTTAAACAAAGAAAATTAAATTAAATAAATTAAAGAAATTAATTTATTTGTGTGTGCATCTGAAATATGCGATCAAAAATGATTGCAAAGTACGCTGTGTAGGAATTATCTATATTTTACACATTTATATATTTTTCTGCAGAAATCTTCACAAAATTATAAAAAAAGGAATTACGAAAATAAATAAAAATATTTTACTTATTTGCGCAATTAATACAAATAATTCTACTAAAAAAATGTAAATGAAAAAAATCGTCGAATATACCTATATATTAAATATCTACATGTTAAAGTAATAATTTAAACAAAAAATCTGTAAAATTTTTGTACAGAGTGAAATTGATGTTTCAATCATCGATTTCAATCACAATTTTGATATTTATAAGATTATATTAATAAGAATATATTATCTATAAAAATTATATTCTAGAAATTTTATTTTATTAAATTCGTAACCATATTTTTGTTAGTGGAATCATCGAAAATTGAGCAAACTATTTGTATAAAATTTAAATTTATTTACTTAATAATTTGTACTTAAACAAATAATCATTATATATCCATATATATATATATATATTAATCATATAATCATATTAATCATATTAATCATATTAATCCATTAATCATATTATGTACATGTGTCAATATTGACGTGTCAGTAATTTGATTTCGGAAAGGTTACTTTCAAACAAAATATAGCTTTAATCTTGTATCTCAAGACAAGTTTCACGTGAGTAATCATTCCGTGTCTCAAATGAATACTATTTCAATTAATTTCTAATTAAGACATGACTATTGAATCGTTCGTGTTTCAAGAAATCAGATTCTATTCTGAGAGAGAGAGAGAGAGAGAGAGAGAGAGAGAGAGAGAGAGAGAGAGAGTATCTCGCCTGATAGACTTTTGAGATGTGATTTGAGAAACAACTATAAATACGGGCCTTATTCTAATAATAAAACAATTGAACAGGGCAAATAAGAATCGATTTTAACAAATATTAAGTATGAAGAATTATTAATATATCATTAAATTTTGTATAAATACATACATTATAAATGCTAAAATATTAAATAATACATGTTTCGGCTCTTGGATTGAGCCATCTTCAAATAATATAATAAAACGCGTAATTTCAGTTAAATACCGTAAATTAGTTACCAAAAACTAAGCAATAGTATTCGTGATGTAAAGTGTTGCATTAGACGTAATGACCAAATGAATACTTCACAGAGAAAGGAAGTTACTCGCAAACGGTTTGATGATCGATTGTTGGGAATTTCTTGATATTCAAAGTGATCGTAGTTATTAAACTTCATCAAAAACATCATAAAAATCGTGTGTTGGTATGTAAAAAAAAGAACACCATCAGATGATGATGGTCTGTCTTGCCAGTTACACATATTTAAATTCTCTTAACGATTCTAACTTTATATATAACCAATTTTACTATATTGATTGTGATTATAGTTATTATCATTATCTTTGTTGACTGATGATATTTTTTTTCTTATATATCACACAATTTTTACGATGTTTTTGACAAAGTTTAATAACTACGACCACTTTGAATATCAAGAAATTCCCAACAATCGGTCATCAAATCGTTTGCGAGTAATTTCCTTTCTCTGTAAAGCATTCATTTGGTTGTTACGTCTAATGCAACACTTTACTGCATCACAAATACTATTGCTTAGTTTTTGGTAACTAATTTACGGCGTTTTACTATATTATCTGAATATGGCTCAATCCAAGAGAGCCGAAATATGTAATATTCAATATTTGAGCATTTATAATGTATGCATTTATACAAAATTTAATGATATATTAATAATTCTTCATACTTAATATTTGTTAAAATCGACTCTTATTTGCCCTGTTCTATTGTTTTTGAAAATTAAGAATCCTTTATTATCGTTTTTATATGACTTATTCTAATATACCACGGTACTTATATATTTAAATGCAGTGTATGTTTGACACTAATACTTATATATATATTTAATTATTTAAATATGTCAGGGTATCTCAAAGACTAATGCTTATGTATTTAAATGCAGTATATGTTCAAAACTAATACTAATATTTAACTATTTAAATGTCAGGATATATCTTGGAAACTAATTATACTAGCTGAACCACATAAGTTCTTATCTTTAATGGCAAACTGTACAATATTTTTCAATAACTTATCTACTTGCATCTCTCTTCCAATATCAAGAGATATAATGTCTTTGTCAGTAATAAAAATGATAGTCTAATAAAAAAAAAAAGTATCTAGCTTGGTCAAATTTAACTCTCATATGTGATATCATTTTATATGTACCAATTTCCTAAAACAATCATGTATTTCTATAATTGTTTTTTCAGTATTTATTAGGTAAAATCCGTCGGGCACAGAATTCTCAAATATCCGTCGGATAGTTTAATAGAAAATGGAGCAACCACAAGCTTTGGCTAAAATGGCGGCTGCAGAACAGCGAGATCGAGTTTGCACTCCTAGCGAAGCTAGCCCTCTTCGGTGCTTTTAGATTACAAATTAATCTAGAATGCCATCAAGGACGACGGTTGATCGATAGACATACTCAGACATACTTGCTGTGAACTTGCGAGTATCCGTTGTACATTTTAGCGCGTGTTGTTCTGGGTCGGCAGGAAAAGCTGTGCTGGACTTTGAAGGTACAAGAGCACAGTATGTCTAGTCAATTGCCAACAGGCTGAAATCCTGGATGTCGGGGACTTGTACTTCGTACGATCCGGCTGTCGCGCGAGCGACGAAACGAGGTGCCTCGGTAGCTCGACGCGGCACAACGTATCCACGGACTCGATCCACAGGAACCGGCGAACTGGAGCCGCTATGGATGACAAGAGACTCCGACGGGACGGAAACGGCAGACTAGGAGGTCTAGAGGTTTAGAGGCGGAGAAATGTGTTCCTATCTCAACATCGACCCGGAAAAGCAGAGCATACGCTGATTGGTTTATTAGACTGGATTCAGACCTTGGGCGCGTTCGAGCAGGACAAAGCTACTCGCCGAGCGCTTGAATGTGATTGGTCGGATTCGTCAGTAACAACCAATGGTCGTGTTCAGCAGACTCAATTGTGTGGAGCGGATCCGTGAATGCTCGCTGTCATTGGATGATCTAAAAGAATACACCAATAGCAACGAGCGCTCACGGATCCGCTCAGTTAGAGACACTATAATAAGAGACTGGCATAATGGCTTATGCACACTGGACGCGGAAACGCTTGCCGTGTGGCAAAATACGACGCGGTAACCAATGAACATGTTAGAAACTGTGATCTTATTGGCTACCGCGTCTTATTTTGCCGTTCGGTATGCGTTTCCGCGTCCAGTGTGCAGAAGCCATTATGCCAGTCTCTTATTATAGTGTCTCTAACTGAGCGGATCCGTGAGCGCTCGTTGCTATTGGTGTATTCTTTTAGATCATCCAATGACAGCGAGCATTCACGGATCCGCTCC
>NW_017257226.1:121786-122823 GCF_001594055.1 Mycetomoellerius zeteki
GACTCAACTGTTGCGGAGCGGATCCGTGAGCGCTCACTGCTATTGGTGTATTCTTTTAGATCATCCAATAGCAGCGAGAGCTCATTGATCCGCTCCGCAACAGTTGAGTCTGCTGAACGCGACCATTGTGTCTCTACGCTCCGCAACAGTTGAGTCTGCTGAACGCGATCAATCATATTCATTTGCTCGGCGAACAAACTTTGTTGACTTGAGGTTTGTTCGTGTCGCAAGCTCCAACATGCTCCAACATGCTTCAACGTGCTCCTACCAGGAGAAACCTGGGGGTCGATTATGTATCTCGAAATAATGTGAAAATTACAAAAGTGAGCAAATTCACACTAGAATACTCATAATTTAATTGGTCAATAACTAGTGAATTTGCTCACTTTTGTAATTTCCATCTGTTGGTAAAGTTTACCTGTTAGGTAAATCTGGCAATCCGCGCACGTGATTGGATAATCTTGCTACTTACTTGACAGGTAAACTTTACCAAGAAGTTGAAACAATCGGCTCCTAGAATCATGGAGGCTTATTGACAGCGTTTGCGAACGAAAATTATTAGCATGGTATTATTGCATAGATAGCTGAAACTTATGGAAAAAGAAAATCAAAGGTTTCACCGATTCTGGAAGCGTCCCATTTGAGGAGATTCTTTTTTTAATTGAACTAGAGAGCCTCAAAGGGAGAGAGTGGCAAATTGCACGTGAATGCGCGCGTCCAATCAGGACGGGGGTCGCGTGACCAGTTTTCTCCAATTTCTTCCGTGCTATAGAACTTTGATGCCCAAGTCCAATCAGAGAGACCAGGTCACGTGATGCAATTTGCCACTCCTAGAGATCCTCAAGTAAGAGATGCGCGGACTTCGAGCATTTGCAAGAACATGACGGCCTCCATTATGTGTCATATATGTGTGGATCACGCTGTCGTTCATTTGGAATCTTATCTCCTCTCGCACTGTGCAATTCCTGCATCACGGGTCTCTCACTGACCTAGTTTCCTTCAAGAGTACTCTTCAGGGTTCGGTTCTCAGCCCGACG
>NW_017257226.1:122838-128020 GCF_001594055.1 Mycetomoellerius zeteki
ATGACATTCTCCATCCATCCACCGAACTATTACAGTTTGCGGACGACATCGTCATCTTCTCCACGGACAAGCATATAGAAAATGCGCTCGACTCGGTTGAATAATCTCTCCACAACCTTCGCATATTTCTGTGCTCTCGTGGTTTGGAGATTTCCCCGCAAAAGACACAGATGATAATTTTCTTCACTAAGAGAACCACCTCCTTACCTCCTTGTCATATTCTTTGTGATATCACTCCATATCTCCTTCTTCATCCGTTAGATTCCTTGGTGTTCTACTCGATCCTAAACTATTAGGCAAGGTTCACATGCATTACATTGCCATCAAGGGCAAACACATTCTTCAAGTTCTCTCGGCTTTGCGCGGGACTTGGTGGGGGGCTCACCCTCACCTGATGCTCACTGTCTACAAATCCATGTTGCGTGCCTCCATCGAATATTCTTCTCACATCTTTGGACTCGCGGATAATGGCCGTCTTCGAGTTCTTCAGGTCATTCAAAACCAGGCTTTGCGTCTGTGCTTTGGTTATCGGATCTCAACCCCCCTCAACGTCATTTTTGCGGAGACCATTGAGCCTCCACTCAAGTTCAGGTTTTGGCTTCTTGTATCGCGTTACTTTCTTAAGATTTGCTCCATAACCGACCACCCGGCGGTTTCTAAACTTCACGAGCTATGTGACTTGGCCCATGGGTCCAAGACTTGATTACCTGCGCACTCATTTCCCTGCTGCCCTCATTTTCCTTTGCATGTGGTCTTATCATTACACTCTCGACTGTTCTTATACCCTCCCTAACTATAGACACTCATTTCAATCTACTCTTATCTCTCCTACATATCACTCCCTATTTGACGCTACTCCGGATATTCTTGACCAACTTCCAAACCAATGTGCTCAGCATGTATTTGCGCAAGCCTTTTACGACCTTATTGCGAAATCTACAATATTTTATATAGATGGCTCCAAGGTTGATCACGGCATGTATGTCGGAGCGGCAGTTTATTCCCCTCTGCTTTCCATCGAACTTATGTACAAACTCTCTTCTTATACCTCAGTTTTTTCCGTTGAAGCTTTCGCCATTTACAATGCCATTTTGATCGCTCTTTGATTTCCGATTGACGCATGTCGTGATCGTGACCGACTCTAGGAGTGTTCTCGAAGCCGTTCGTGACAACCGCAACCGTACAAACAATTACCTTATCCTCCTTATTAGAGCGAGTTTGGAAGAAGCTGGGGACGCGTGTGCAATTTATTTGGATCCCTTCTCATAGGCTATAGTAGGCAACGAAAAAGCCGACAACCTTGTGAAAAGAGCTATTCGTAAGAGTATTGAACCCAACTTCAAAGTTCCATACTCTGATCTCTTTGCAGTCATTAAACAAGGCTTGAATGAGGAATTCTATCGATATCTCGAGGACGTATCGGATTCTAAAGGTTCTTTCTATTTCAAGCATATATTTCAGAAAACCTCTAAACTTTGATACTTTCGTAAAGACATTTCCCGAGAAATGTTGTGCTCAATCGGCTGCGTAGCAATCACTATACTCTTAATTATAGTCTCTTTCGTAAAAATCTAGTTGTGAACCTCTCTTGTGATTGTGGGTTTCCCCAACAAGACATTCTGCATCTCATACTTGATTGTCCGATCACTAATTCTAAAGCCCTATACCTGCGATGGATCATTGATCGTGTTTCGGATGTGGGGGATCGCTACTCCAAATACTTGCAAGTGATTTCTAACCCTTCGGAACATATTTGCAGACAGGGTCTTGGCACACAAAAAACTTAAGGTAGTAAGACATAAGCAGTAAGGAAATCAACATGTTGGATTCGCTATTGCTTATGTTATGGCCTTATGGACTCTACTGTGATTGGTCAATTCGCTTACTGCTTACATTTTACTGCTTAAGTTTTTTTGTGCGCCATGGCTCTTATCCTAAGCTTCAGTAAGGCCTGCAATAGACTCTTCTGAGTTTAAAACTCCCGCTGCCTCCTCGCGACGATCGCGCAGGCGTATCATCCTGCCTTTGCCTTTCCCCTCTCATCCTAGCGGAGCATACCTCTTCGCTTGGCACTCAGTCGCGAGATTTTATAGTGTGAGTTTTTACTTCACTTTCGGCGCACCATATCGTTTATTTTGCTTCGATTACGAATGCGTTTGTGTACAAACCTTTTGGACGTGATTTGGCTGTATCAACCTCCTACCATTTTTGGAGACGAGAGCCAATAAGAAAAGAAGAAGAAGAGAAGATGGTCATAGTGTTGTCAGTGATATACATTAGATTTATTTTGATCATTACGATGCCGTCGTGTGCAATACAAAATTGTAAAAACAATTTGCGAAATGCAAAAAACAAAAAAATTAGTTTTTTTACATTTCCGAAGAAAACAGAAATGATCGAAAGGTGGAAACTTGTGTGCAAAGAAAATGTTAATCCTAAAACCAGTAAGTATATTCGTTGGTATGATTATTTGTAGTTAACACACGATATTGTAATTAATAAAATGTAATTGAAATTGATTTATTAAGTGTATTATTGATTTATCTAGCTCGTGTCTGTTCGGAACATTTTCATCATTTACAATTTGAAGATCAATCGTGGTTAAAAGATTAATTGGAGAATCTGGGAATGAAGATATATAAAGAATACGAGTATAAAGAGTATAAAGAGTACGAAAAGACTCAGATATGATGCAGTTCCACTGGCAGCCATAGAGAACAACCAAATTTCCATGGATAATGATTTGGGTATACATATAGTCCATTTTTAACATTTAAAGTGATTATTATATTTCTTTGCATAAATCTTCTCTTATTATATGCATTTGAATTGCCCAAGATGGCTGAGTTCAGTGTCGCTCTCTCATTGGCCAGCAAAAATGTACAAGAATATCTGCGCAATAGCACACCTTGTTACTTCCATCATGGATAGGAGCATGTTGAAACATGTTGGAGCTTGCGACGCGAACAAACCTACGGTTAATTCTTAGGGTGCATTCACACCTTGACGGAAAAGCAAAAAGCGGAAAAGCAGCAGCCAATCAGAACTCGCACTGGTATTCGGCTTTTTGTATTACTTACTACTAGTGTAAATTGTGATTGGCCACTGCTTTTTCGCCAAGGTGTGAACGCGCCCTTAGGGTGAAATCACACGGTGCGGAAAAAGACTGCGAATAGAGAATGCGTCCAAGCAACCAATCAACGCTATTCCGAATAGCGCTGAATAGCGCTGATTGGTTCATTGCCGCAAAACAAGTTGAACTTCGATTAAGAGTTAACCATGAGTTGTGGAACTGGGCCTAAGTTGGACCACAACTAATACGATCCAGCAATCGATCCAGGATCCAAGAAGAATATTTTGTCTCTAGAATGTCGAGCAAAATTACGATGCATCACGCAAAGAATCGCGTGTCAAATGATACAATAAAATGGGATGTTTTGATTGGTTAACTCGTGACGCGGACAGACGACGCGACGCGTGACGTACTCAATAGAAATGCACAATTACTGATTACTGATTAGTTACGCGGTTACGCGATACGCGGCAAATACGCTTCATGGGACTCCAACATTAGATTGCATTCACATGTAGCGTAACTTGCGTCAGTCAATGGGTGCATTCAGTACTACAATCGCTCACTGAGCGCTCAGTGAGCGCTTGCATCTTATTGGCATATTCCGTTAGAACTAAAAATATAGACTGAACAGATACAAAAGCTCACTGAGCGCTCAGTGAGCAGTCGTGATACTAAATGCACCCAATCAAATCATCTCAACTAGAGACCTATATATGAGAGAAGCAACATTGGCGTCGCGATTTCTGATTGGTGATATCCCCACTTAATTACAGCAGCCATATTGAGCCTACAGTGGAAAGCTATATATCACATACATCTCTATCTACAGCTAAACAAGGCCCATATGAATTAGACACATACATTATATTTAAAATAGAATAAACTTATAATTTGATTTATATTGTTTTTTCTTTTTGTGGTTTAGTTGTTAAACTACTTAACCTCCTGACGGAGTGTGTTTACAATTCCATTATGAAGTTTGATAGAACTGATCATCTGGAGCGGGCTAAATATGGCGGTGCTGAATATATACTAGAGATGGTAGTGGAGATGAATGTCGCTTCTCTCATATGTAGGACTCTAATCTCAACTAGAATAACGCGTAGTAGCTGATATAATTTGACACGATTTGATTGGTCGATGCAAGTTACGCTTACGTAAGTTACGCTGCATGTGAAAGTATAGTTACTTATAATTACTGTAAGGCGTTGTCTACAATATGCGAAGTAAACTTGGTTTAAGGCCAGAATCAGACTATGCATTGAATATTGAGATTGAAGATTGAAAGATTGAAATTTGACCAATCAAAACAATAGGAGCTAAAATTCCTTTGTCTTTACTGGTCAAATTTTAATCTTCAATCTTCAATTTCAATTTTCAATGCGTAGTCTGATTCCGGCTTAAGATGTAAGAGTAAGAAATTGACCAATCGCAGCCGATTGTGAAAAGAATAATTGACTGTGATTGGTCAATTTCTTACTCTTA
Source organism: Mycetomoellerius zeteki (assembly GCF_001594055.1). Classification (NCBI taxonomy): domain Eukaryota; kingdom Metazoa; phylum Arthropoda; class Insecta; order Hymenoptera; family Formicidae; genus Mycetomoellerius; species Mycetomoellerius zeteki. The sequence goes on from NW_017257226.1 coordinate 127,400, forward strand.
CATCTTACGCCAAACTTACTCCGCATATTGTAAACGAGCCGTAAGGCGTTGTCTACAATATGCGAAGTAAGCTTGGTTTAAGAAGTAAGAGTAAGAAATTGACTAATTACAGGCGATTGTGAAAAGAATAATCGACTATGATTGATCAATTTCTTAAGGTGAACGCACATAGAAGTAGAAGTAAGCAGTAAGCAGTAAGGACGGAATCCATAGTCCGGACTTATGCGGGGTCTATAATAGAAGTCGTAGCGGTCGTAAGGGCTTAAGTCGTAGAAAATTGACCAATCACAGTTGATTATTCTTCTCATATTCGGCTGTGATTGGTCAATTTTCTATGATTTAAGACCCTACGACTGCTACGACTTCTATTGTAGACCCCGCATTAATCTCAAGCAATATCTTAAGATGCTAATACGGCTCTCTGATTGGTTCATGCACTAGCTTAAGTTAATCTCGAATCTTGAGTAACGTTTATGGATTTCGTCTTATGTGATTAATAGAGTTCTAAATTTATTAGAGAAGCGCAACCGGTGTTACGCATTCTGATTCGCTGTTGCAATCACATGACTTGGCAACCATTTATAGTACTAGGCTGCAGTCCACTTGACGCTACAAACGCTT
>NW_017257226.1:128150-131077 GCF_001594055.1 Mycetomoellerius zeteki
ATCCTATACATTCTATCTCACTCTATCTCATTCTTGCTCTTGAACAGTATCCATGCTGACTAAATTGTGATTACTGATATTATACAGAAAGCCTGATTACTTGTTCGTTAACAATAGATATACCACTTTGATTAAAAAGTTCCCAGAATTACCACCAGGTGATGCTCTGAGTCAGCTGGTGATTTGAGTTGTTTTTTTGGTTAGGTTGCTACATCTATCACTGACATTTCCACCAAATTTTATTGCCATGGCTTGACATTTGTAAAAGTTACGCCGTCTTGAGTACATCTACCTCTGCACGGTTTTCGATTTTTTACAGTTTTAAAAATGGAGTTGAATTTGCAACATCCGTGGTTTTTTGACTCGATCGAACAGAAAAAAATCGCAGGAAGCCATATCGGGTGAATTCGATGGCTGTTGGATGGTATTCGTTTCGTTCTTGGTTAAAAATTCACGGATAAGGGCGCGTTCACACTTTGACGGAAAAGCAGAAAGCGGAAAAGCAGTGGCCAATCATAACTCGCGCTGGTAGCAAGTAGTACAAAAAACCGAAATTGTCAACTACCAGCGCGAGTTCTGACTGGCTGCTGCTTTTCCGCTTTCTGCTTTTCTGTCAAGGTGTGAATGCGCCCTTATGCTTACTGTTAAGAAATTTTGTCTACGGAGGCCCTAATTGAGGAATGCGTGAACTAATGTTATAGCTAATAGGCGTGCTCGCAGGCATATCAAGACAGATTTTAGGCGTATATTGTCTGTTGAACATGCAAACCTTTATTGTGAAAACATTAAGAAATATACGCGTAATTGCGTTATTTAAAATGCAGTCACAATAGAAGGAATAAAGAATAAAGATTTCGACCTATCAGAAACCGGATACACCGAAATACACGGTTTCTGATAGGTTGGAATCGTTATTCCTTATTCCTTCTATTGTGGTTGCACCATTACGTCGGATCTACAATAGGTGTTTTAAGCCTTAAACCAGAGTTGGTAAAGACTAATGTTTTTTTTTTAAGAATAAAATATACTGTGTTTCTTCTTAAATATGTTTTTAATACTTCAAATATGCTTTAAACAATACTATAAAAAAACATGTTTAGAACATATTAAAAACATCAATTTAGCATGTTTTAAACTGTTTAAAACACGTTTAAAACATGTTTTTTATCAACCCTGCCTTAAACCGTAAGAAATTGATCAATCACAGTCGAATTCGAGGAGAATAATCGACTATGATTCGTCCATTTCTTATGGCTTAAGGCTTAAACTCTATTGTAGATCCAGCTAACCCCGGATCTACAATAGAGTTTAAGCCTTAAGCCATAAGAAATGGACGAATCATAGTCGATTATTCTCCTCGAATTCGACTGTGATTGATCAATTTCTTACGGTTTAAGGCTTAAAACACTTATTGTAGATCCGGACTTATAATTTTGGCTTTCATAGTCGTGAAGTTCCATAAACATTTATAATGACGTATTTTCGATGTTGATTAATATGACATTATGTGGCTGTGACAAATCCATGTCACTTTTACGATGATAGGACATCAAATTCGTTAAGAATGATCAATTAATTACCCCGGATCTATAATAGGTGTTTTAAGTCTTAAGTAGTAAGAAATTAACCAATTACAGTCGAATTCGAGGAGAATAATCGACTATGATTTGTTCATTTCTTATGGCTTAGGGCTTATGGCTCCTGCACACTGGACGTGGAAAAGCTTAAGGCCATTACACGTAAAAGTATTAGTCGTAACCGTAAGACCATGAAAAGCGATAAATTGATAGGCTACGGGGCAAGAGGTAAGTCACGTGACTGTCTTCCGATTGGTTAGTCATAAGGATAAGGCATTAATCGCAATCTTTTGACGGGACGAAAACTTGCGTCTATGATCGTGGCTTTGAGGTGATAACGTTTTTCTCGTATTGCTTCTGCGTAGAAAACGCAACAATGGCTGCGTTCAGCAGAACGGTTGTTTTGCAACTGTTGGAAGTTTCCTTCGCGCTAATTGAATCATACTTTTAGATCTAGAAGAATGGTCCTATCTCAGCAGACAATCATAAAACGGTTGCAAAACTGTTGAGTCTGCTGAACGCAGCCAATGCATGGCCCCGACGCAGTAGCCAATCAATTTATCGCTTTTTACGGTTTTATGATTACGACTACGACTTTTACGTGCAATGGCCTTTACCGAGCGGCAAACGTTTCCGCGTGCAGGAGCCATTAGAACTCTATTGTAAATCCGAGGTTATGTCAAATAGACAATACCTTGCTACTTGGGACACACATACATATAAATATATATGTATATATATTTATACATGCATATATGTATACAGGGTGTATCAAAAGTTTGGAAACGGTCGAATATCTCGAAAGCAAAGCATTTTTGAGAAAATGTTTCAGACAAAAGTTGTAAGATTTAAAAAGATTTATTCATTGATCACATCCGCTTGACCTTGGATGTCGTCGCCAAGGTCAGGTCAAGGTCAAATTGATTTTTTTAAATGGAACACTATTTTTGATGCCAGAATCTAATAACTGGTGTCAAGAGCTTTTCAAAATACTATAATAAAGTTATTTTTCATTAAGTACTTTTCGAGTTATAAGGCTTGAAAGTTACAGTACCGCCGACATTAGCATTACGCAAAGTGTCTGACCGATGGTTAAAACCTCTTGAATATTGTTCAAAATCATGTCCTGGATAACATTTATCAAAATCAAAGTCATTGCAGGTTATACCTCTTATTTTCATTTTTACATAAAAATGAATTCTTAGTGCGAAAATGAAAATAACAGGTAGCCTCCAATGACTTTGATCTTGACAAATGTTATCCTAACTTTATTATGTTTCAAAAAGCTCTTTACATCAGAGAGAGAGAGAGAGAGAGAGAGAGAGAGAGAGAGAGAGAGAGAGAGAGAGA
>NW_017257226.1:131156-139160 GCF_001594055.1 Mycetomoellerius zeteki
CCATCCAAAGTCAAGCGGATGTGATCGGATGTGATCAATGAATAGATTTTTTTAAATCCTACAGCTTTTGTCTGAAACATTTTTTTCAAAAATGCTTTGCTTTCGAGATATTCAACCGTTTCTAGACTTTTGATGCACCCTATATGTATATATATATATAAATATAGCGACTTAAAATTATGCTTCACCGCTCACTGAGCGTTACATAACCTCACGGCTCAAATACGGCATTAGAAAAATAATAAACAGTAAATAAATAAGTAAGGAATATGATATTAATGATTATCTATAAAGGTGCAGCCACAATAAAAGGAATAAGGAATAACGATTCCAACCTATCAGAAATCGTGTATGCCGGTGTATCCGATATCTGATAGGTTGAAATCTTTATTCCTTATTCTTAATTCCTTATTCCTTCTATTGTGGCTTCACCCTAATAGACATGTTATTCTACATTACGAATTATAATAAATAAACATATTAATCATAGATTAATCCCTTTTTTGCTCAGTGAGCGGTTTTCTCTGCTGAACGCAGCCAATAGGTGCATCCAGAAGCACGACCGTTCATTGAGCTCTTGTACCTGTTTGGTCTACTTTTTTAGCTCTAATGGAATATGCCAATCAGATGCAAGAGCTCATTAAGCGCTCTGCGCTTCTGGATGCACCCAATAATTTATGATGACGCTTGTTACAGTAACAAATTCAACTCATAATAATTTCATTAATATTAAGTAAGAAACTGAAATCATAAGACTAGGTCCACAACCATGCTTTAAGAGGCCATAAGTCGTAAAGCCTTAAGAAATTGACCAATCACAGTTGAATATGAGAAAAATAATCGATTGCGGTTGGTTAATTTCTTACGGCTTTACGGCTTAGTCCGCAAATACAATAGAGTAGTAAGCCTTAAAAAATTGATCAATCACAGTCGAATGTGAGAAAAATAATCGACCATGATTGGTCAATTTCTTAAAACATAAAGCTTGCTACTCTATTATGTTTGCGGACTTACAGCCTCTTAAAGCAAGGTTGTGAACCTAGCCTAACACAATACTAGAGTTCTAGAGTCCACTTGGCGCTATAAATGCTTCGAAGCTTTTGATTGACCAATCGAAAGAATTTTACCAATTGACCAATTAAAAAATGCTTCGAAGCATTTGTAGCATTAAGTGGACCGCACCCCTAGATTTATAAGAAAAGTGTGACCGATTTATGTCAATATCACAAAAGTAATTTTAATGTAAGTATTAAAAATGGCGTCGTTTACAAGACGGATTATAAAATCCATTAAGAAGCCATTTTAATACACAGAAATTAGTTCATGATTAGCTACTAATCATGTGATTGCAATGACCAATCAGAACACTTAATACCAGTCGCGCTTCTCTTATAAATCTAATAAATATAGGACTCTACATAATAGTAATATAACCTAAAGGTATGAAACAGAGTTGCGGGAAAATTCCTTCCACTTCTTCTATTTCTTCTGACTCCTGCGGCGTAAATATTTCTTCTGACTCCTGCGAAGTAAATATTTCTTCTGACTCCTGTGGCGTAAATATTTCTTCTGATTCCTGGGGCGTAGATATTTCTTCTGATTCCTGTGGCGTAAATATCTCTTCTGACTCCTGCGGCGTAAATCCCAGTGCGGCGTATTCGCCGGAGTTGCCCTATAATTGTATTAAAAATTGTAAATTTTTTTAGTATTTTTAAAATTTGTAATTGTTTTAGGAAATTTGCACCGTAGGATGAGGTATCTGCCATGTAAATATTTCTTCTGACCCCTGCGGCTTAAATATTTCTTCTGATTCCTGCGGCGTAAATCCTAGCGTGGTGTATTCCCCGAAGTTATCCTATAATTGTATTAAAATTTGTAAATTATTTTAATATTTTTAAAATTTCTAATTGGTATAGGAAATTTGCACCGTAGGATAAGGTATCTGCAATTAAAAAAATTCTGCGATGTGCATGTTTTCTACATTCAACTTACCTCTTTGTTTTCTTCTTCGTATTCTGTGGCCATTATTTTTGTACATTCCAGTTCATCGATCTTCACTTTTGGAAGAATGTAGCGCAATTGAGGTGCAGGCGGTGCAGGTGTTTCAGAGCTTGATTTACGCCGTACTTTCGGAGCATTGGGATCACACTGTAATATATAAAAATACTGTTTTAATATCTTGCAAGTTGCGTGATTGAAAATGTTATGGATCTTCTACAATAAGCCATTATTCATAAATCAGAAGTTAGAAGCTGGAAATTAGATGCATTCAATGGATGTATCCAGAAGCGCAGAGCGCTCAGTGAGCTCTTGCATTTGATTGGCATATTCGATTAGAGCTAAAAATATAGGCTAAACAGGTACAAGAGCTCACTAAGCACTCAATGAGATTCTGGATGCACCCACTGAATGCACTCTATAGCCTAGTTTACATCGAGCACTTGATACGCGTATTAAGTACCATATCCGTACTAAATCACTTGATATGCTTGGTGTAAACGCTGGCAGATTATTTTGATCTGATACTTCTGAATCATGAGTATTAGACCAAGCTGGTACGCATATCAAATGGTAACAAATGATCTCAGTGTGCTGTAAACGTTTGGTTCGTTTTGGATCATATATTAAAATTCGTCACTGCTTTTAAATTCAGGTTAAAGTTAGAATTAGAGGTTTTTTATCTTGAAAAGCAGTGAAGACAACACGTCACCTAACCTGATCCGTTCTGAGACAGATCGGTGTAAATAAGGACGTATCAAATAATTAATCCGCAACAATTTGATACGCGTACTAACCAATTTAACAGTGTAAAAAGGGTCATTGACGGCTTATTGTAGAAGGCCCAGTAAATTTAAAACCGAGACTTAAGCCGGCGGCACACGATGCTTGTTTTCTTGCTGGAGGGCTAGCTAGAATAAATTCTTACCACCGTATTGGCTATGATGCAGACACTGTCAGTACCGTAGCCAATACGATGGCAAGATTCTGATCCAGCTAGGAATCCAGCAGGAAAACGAGCATCGTGTGCCGCAAGCTTAACATTTACACTACCTGATATCTATCCATCCTACAAATTGTTAGGTTTTGAGTTTTTACTTTTTTCTCAAATGAAACCAAGGTTTATGTGCCTACATTATATTACTTTATTGCTATTTTATACAACTTACCGAAAAGACAGAAGGATACGATGTAAATTTTAATGTACGGTTGCATGCTGTAATAAAGTAGTCACTCTCAACAAAATGGTTTGAACACAAAACAGATAGTTTATTCTGTTTTAATCTTCCACGTTCACAGTTATGTTTGTCCAAATACGCATGTATTTGATCAACCCACAATTGAGATACCTTTTTGTCTCTCTGTGGAAATCTATAAGGACATGAATGATATATAAACAATAAAAAAATGTCACTTCAATTTTATTAGTACATTCAATAAAATAACTTTAATAACACTTCATATCCTACATTGTTAACATATGTGCAGGAACTGATATATTTATAATACAAAAATTCTTACCTATGAAATGAAATACCCTTTTGACTATACTGCCCACATCCAGGCACACAGCACCTCATTTTGATGCAAATTTGCAGATTTTATAGTCACGCAATTTTATAATCTTTCAAAATAATCTCTCAAACATAACCCCAATAACCTTGTTGACATCTTGTTGCGTCCTTAGAATATACATACTAGAACCGACTAGAACTTGGAAGGGCCATATCGTATCTGACAATTTAATAAAAGTGTCTCCAACATCTATTTGTCCTTGTTTGGGGATCGATTCTGTATCTTCAAGGCTGCGTTCAGAAACATCACTCGGGTGCTCCCATATATCATCTTAAAGCCCGATCTACATAAAACTGGTTCTACATTAGTCGCATCGCAATGTCGCAAGCGTGTCGCAAGTGTTATGATCCAATCAGAGTCGAGCTAGCTTGATGTTGATTGGACCGCAACACTTGCGACGCTGCGATGCGACTAATGTAGAATCAGCTTAAGACGCAGAACATGATTCGCAGGTCGCAAAACTAGGAACTAACCTGCAGCTCGATCTACATAAAGCTGGTTCTACATTAAGCTGGTTCTACATTAGTCGCATCGCAGCATTGGCTGCGTTCAGCAGACTCAACAGTTTTGCAACCGTTTTATGATTGTCTGCTGAGATAGGACCATTCTTCTAGATCTAAAAGTATGATCCAATCAGCGCGAAGGAAACTTCCAACAGTTGCAAAACAAACGTTCTGCTGAACGCAGCCATCCTATCAAGCGCATTGGAGTGAGTAAGAGCTATGGTAGGAGCATTTTGGAACATGTTGGAGCATGCGACGTGAACAAACCTAGATTAATGTAGAACAAGCTTTAAGCTGGTTCTACATTAAGCTGGTTTTACATTAGTCGCATCGTAGCATCGCAAGCGTTGCGATCCAATCAACATCGATCTAGCTTAATTCTGATTGGACCACAACGCTTGCAACACGCATACGACGCTGCGCTGAGACTAATGTAGAACCAGCTTTAGTCGCATCGCAGCGTCGCAAGCGTTGCGGCCCAATCAACATCGATCTAGCTTAATTCTGATTGGACCACAACGCTTGCGACATGCTTGCGACACTGCGATGCGACTAATGTAAAACCAGCTTAATGTAGAACCAGCTTTAGTCGCATCGCAGCGTCGCAAGCGTTGCGGCCCAATCAACATCGATCTAGCTTAATTCTGATTGGACCACAACGCTTGCGACACGCATACGACGCTGCGCTGCGACTAATGTAGAACCTAGAACCAGCTTGACGCGCTCAGTGGAAACGTACCATTCTTCGTGAACGCAACCAACCCATGACGTACCGCTGGCGTCTGATTGGTCAAAATTCTCTCATCCCCTTCTCATCATGCTCAATGCTTTAATTCCACCATTCCAATTTCCAGTATTCCACCATGATTGACGACCGATAACGACGAAGCGGTTAGAAGAAGTGAATGCCGTCAGTAGCACAGAGACGCAAATGTGGTTCCTACTGGGGAAGATTCCATGTTTTAATCTTAGAGTGTGAGAATACTGGTCGTACTACCCGATTGATTCATTATTGATAAATAATTCGAGCAACATGGAAGTGATCGAGGAGAGCGATCATAACGTTCTTCTTGAGATTGCGAACGACGAGGAGCTGACACAAATCCCAAGAGAGTTAGTGAGAAAGATCAATGTACATTTTAATAATAGATTTGAGGAATTCATTACCGCCAAGGCGGTTTTTGAGACGAACCGAAAATGCTTGGGTAAGTTGAACGCCGGTTTGAAGGTCACATTTTCGAATTTTTCGAGGACAAATGTTTTTATTTGTCTATTCCAGAAACTTTGATTTTTTATTTGTCATTTTTTTAAATTTAAGCTTTTTTTCTATTAACGCTTTCATTATTTGTTGAAAATATTCTACACTTCGGTCAGTAAGTCGTTTGACATCGTCGATTACAAATCTGAGACCCATCTGTGTGTGTATTATGGCTTACTCTTTATTTAATATAACTTTGTTAATTGCGTTTTCCTCTCTGCGTCTAACTGACATCTTTAAGACATTTTAAGATTGGAGAATTGTAAAAAAAGAGTGAGATGAGATCTCCGTCGATTTTAAAGATGGACCACATGTCATTGATACAACTGAATTCTGTACTGGACGTTATAATTTAGCTAAATCTTCCGAGAATTTTATAATTTTGTTTATTTTGCATTGAAAATGACCCGATCGGGGTCGAAACGTTCGTTTGCATGTATACATGTATGTAAGAAATTTTATTAAATATTCTTTGTTATAATTGGCTCATAGCCCATTCTTTTTACTACTGATTTATTCTGATTGAGCCATATAGACAATTTATTTTATTCTACACTTGTTTAATTTTAAATGTCGAAAGTAAATAACCTCTGGCAATACTAAATTTTATCTAAAAGAAAGACTTGTGTGATTAAATGAATGACAAGAACTTTATGTAACATCTTGATTTACAGAACAAAATTTGGAGAAGGCGCAGAAAGAACTTGCAGAACAGAAGTTGGATCTTGAAGAGTATAAAGGAAAGTTAGAGCTCACGGAAAAGAGCAATACAGAAATTTGTACCAATCTTGAGGAAGTGAAAATAGAAGTACATCGATTACAGGAATCTGTCAAACGGTAATGTTATGTACAATTCTAATATTTTATTGTTTATTGAAAAAATAATTTGTAATATTTTAATAATGAACAGTATGAAATTATACAAAATAAAATAATATTTTTTAAAATGTAGTGTTATTGATATTTAACAGTTTGTAATTATATTTTTTGTAATGTGAATTGTAGATTGGAAAAGGAAAATAGTGAATTCCGTAGACAAAGAGATATAGCCACAGATGAGGCAAGTGCGTTGCAGCTGCAAGTAGAAAGGCGGGATACTGAGATCGAAAGAATGCGTACTGAATTATCATCTTTAAGCAATCAGCTTCAAACTGCCATTGCAGCTAAATGTCAAACTCTGGCTGAGACAGAGGAAATCCGTAGTCGAGAAATGACCTTGAACTTCAAGTAAGTTAAGAAGAAAAATAAAAACTTCTTTCTCTTATATTAAGCCTTTGGCCTGTGTTACACCTTTCTCATATACTTGTGGTACGCGCGTTAATTATTCAATTTCTACAAGCATATGAGACCTACAGTTTTACTGCTGGTTCCGAACGGCAGATTTTTGGAAAAGTATTTCTGTAGGCAAAGATACTTTCGAGAGGCTGCCAACTTTTTCCGAGAGGAGACATGAGTGTAAATATTTTAGTTCCTACCAGGATCGAATCTGCGACCTCTGGCATGATAGACCAGTGCGCGGTCTGCCATGCCATGTTCGGGCTCGACTGATGAATAGTTGATAATAAGAATCTTTATTGAACCATACATGTGGAAATACAACCAACAGAAAATGGGAAATAAAGGCCCATAAAGATCAAAGCTGGATCTTTAATGCTTAAATAATTCATTGTGAATTTGTATATATTGTATATGTACATGCATATTTACCATGTTTGTAATCCTAGGCCTTTATTTCCTAATTCCTAAATACTTGATTAAAACTTGTTTTTTTTAATACATTAATAAATATATAAAGTATATATATAATTACATTATGTTATTAGAGTTCTTATATGATTAGAGTACTTAGAGTTGTTAGAGTTCTTGTATTATTAGAGTAGGGGAACATGGAATTCCTTTGACCGGTTGTACCTTTAACCATTTGAATTTATAAAATATTATTGGATATTTTTAAAAGTAAAAATATTGTTTGTAGTACGAGTACCAGAGGCGTTTTATAACTTATAATTATAACAATGAATAGAATTATACTTCTGTGAAAAATCATTTGTTGTTTTCAAGCGTTCGAATGAAGTAATTTCAAGAGGTTTTTTATCTCATAAAATGTATATGTATTCTGTCTTATGTTGGAATTGCCTAAAATGTTAAATAGATGTACAGAAAAAATTATTTAAAACTTAATACTGTCAATCTTAACATATAATTTATAAAAGTAATAACAAATAGAAAGTGAGCAAGCGTTGTATCTTTAACCAGCAACTGATATTTTCCTTTGACCAAAATTCAATTTTTTTTATTGTAAAAAAAGATGTACAAAACATAATAATTTAAATCTATAAAAAATATATGTTACTGTCAACACTTCAAAGAATATTTTAGAATTTTTTTGAATTTTTAGACATCAAAATACAACTTACACAAGAAAAAATGTCAAAATTGGTCAAAAGTCACACCACTTTCCCCTACTTAGAATTATAACATTTTTAATTTTATATGTTTTGTAACAAAATGAATATAATTAATTTTAATAATACATTCTTAATACATAATATACATACATATATATACAGGGTGTTAGTTAAGTATGTTGCCATACTCAACAGAGCGATTTTTTGGTTTATTTCAAGTAAAAAAAGTCCATATAAACATGGGTCCTAAACGGCTTAGTTT
>NW_017257226.1:139489-220408 GCF_001594055.1 Mycetomoellerius zeteki
ATATATATATATAATATATAAGAATATATCTTTAATCATACATACAAAATGTTTTTCATTTGAATCATATGTATATGTAGAGAGAAACGACTGGAGCAAGAACGAGTGCTTCTCTCCCAACAAATGGCAAGTCTCGAAGAAGAGCTAGCTAAAAGAACATCTGAACTTCAGACAGCAAGATCCGAAGCCTCTGCCAGAGCTCTCTTAATTGATACTAAATTATCCCAGCGCGAGGAAGAATTGCGAATAGCCAATGAAGCCAATTCTCAACTGCGAGAATCTGTTTCTGCTCTTCAAAAACAATCCGATGAACTGGCTCAGAAGGTGGAACAACAGCGTGCCCACGAAATCGCTATAAACGATTCCTACCAAAAAGAAATCAATGCGCAGAAAAATTTAGCTAGCTTATACGAGTCGATGAAGGATGATGCCAATGCTAAAGCCGAGACACTTTCTAATGCAGCGAGCGAGCTACAAAAACTTGTGGATAGCACCGCAGAAGAATATGGAACTTTAGAGACAAAGTACAATCAATTACTGCTCCAGCACAAACAAGATATTGATGACAAAGAGCAAAATATCCAGGAACTGACGAAAGAGTTAGAAAATGCTAATGAATTGCTGAAGAATATCCAACAAGGTGGGTCGCATATCTAATTCTTTGTCATGTTCAATACATTAATGCTGGTAACATATATTTGATTTTCTGTGTGTATCATATTCTTCTTAATTATTTCTCTTATTGATGTATTTCATTTATAATAATTTGTACAAACTTTGCAGAGAAATTAAATCAAGCGGTAGAACAATTGGCACCGGCAGCAGCTGTAACCAGTCGAGTGTTAAGAAAAGGTTTAAGCCTCACGCAGATTTACACCCAACTAGTCGAAGTCACCAATGACTTAAATTTGGAGCGTGAAGAAAATGAACGTTTGAAATCTCAGATGGATGTAATTCTTCGCGAACTGGAGCAGAAGGCGCCGTTACTGCAACAACAGCGTCAAGATTATGAAACGGCTATGGCGAATATTACGACGTTAACAAACAGGCTGGACGACCTCCTCGCAGAGAATCAACGTCTTCATGAAAATTCCGATGAGGCTAATCGTCTTGCCAAGCATCACTCTACAGAAAATCAAAGGCTGAAAACTGAATTGTCCGACTTGGCTAGACAAGTGAGTCATTACACAACAAACTAGAATTTAAGAGTAACACATTTAGGTGATATATAATTATGAAAAATTTTTTGGCTTTTTTAGGTTTGTTATCTGCTCAAAGAAGTCCAAGAAAGCCGCACCAACACTCGCGTGGAAACTAGAAATTTGTCTTCTTCCATAGACACAGATGACATCTCGTCATCGCAAATCATTAGTAAAAAGTTGGTGACGTTTAAAGATATCGAGGAACTGCAGGAGAACAACCAAAAGCTCTTAGCAATTGTTCGCGCATTATCGTCCAGACAAGAAGAAATGGAGCGGGCCACTGATGAAATAAATTCGGGCGAAATGAAAGAGAAGCTGGATCGTTACATGGAACAATTGACAGAGATGCAAGCTGCGCAAGATAGGCAGTCGAAGATGTTGGATAGTCTCTTAAAACAGAGAGACATGTACAAAAACATGTATCAACAGATGAAGAATTCCGGTGGAAAGAAGAAGGAGGAAATGGACAAAGATATCGAAGATGGCAAATCCAAATCAGAAGAGGAGTCAAAGACAACGAAAAGTGACGAAGAAAAAGAAAAGTTGCTCAAAAAATTAAAGGAGACCGAAGATCAATTTAAACATATTTCAGATGAATACGAGATATATCGCAAAGAACGAACTGCCCATGAAAAGATGTTGAGCGAAGAAGTTGAAAGACTTAGAAAGGAGGCAGAATCGAATTCGGCGAGATGTTGCAGACTGAGGGCGCAGTTGGACTCGGCGAATGAGAGATTCTCACTTTTGCAGGGTAATGTCGCTTCATACAAGTCCCAGATCAAGGCACTTGAGGAGAAATGCACCAATTACAACATCACCATTAGCAAACATGAGCAAAGTATTATGATACTGAAAGACGAAACGCTCGCCGCTCAAACTCGCTTATCTCGAGCGGAAGTTCAACTAGAAAATCTTCGTCAGGAACGTCAACTTTTGCGAGACACTGAGGGACGTCTCCTAAAGGAGCGGGAAGTTTACCAAAGAGAAAGACAGACTCAAGCATTGCTTAAAGCAGATATGGAGTCTATTAAGGCTAGTTTGGAGCGAGTCCAGGCTGAAGGACAGCTTAGGGCCGAGCAGAGATTCGATGACGCCAACAGGGAATGCGCTGCTCTTCGACGTCGTCTTCAGGAAGAGCAGGATCGCTTTAGAGAATTGGCGGCTCATTTAGAGAGACAGTTGACGACTGCTCAAGGAAGACTGAAAGAAGAACGCGAATTAAGTGAGAGGTTGAGAATGGAGTTAGATCAAGCAAGAGAGACTGAAACTCAGAGTAGTAAAAAAATTGATGAATTAAACACTAAATTAAGACAAGTAGCTGCCCATTCCATCACTAAACCCTTGACAGGAGATGAAGGTCTTGTGAAAAGGGTAAAAGAGTTGGAAATACAATTGAGTACCTCTCAGGTTGAAGTAAATTCGCTCTCCGAACAGTTAAGGGCAGCTAGACAACAAGGTCAGCAGTATTGTGACATCGCAGAGAGCGTTGAAACGCAGTTGAGAGAGTTGACAACCGAATATAATAAATATAAAGAAGAGCTGGAGAATGCTCTTAAAGAATCGCGTGTGGAGATCATTTCATTGCAAAAAAGAGTAAAGGAACTGGGTGATGATTTGGCGAAGATATCAAATGGTAGGCAAGAAACCGATTCGGAACTGAGGGATAGATTGGCTGAAGCTGAGAGAAAGGTCGAAGAACTCGATGAGTTGAAGGGTGAATTGGAATTGTTAAAGGCAGATCTGAAGTCTGCCTCTGTCACAGTCAAAGAAGCAGAAGACAAATACATCAGAGAAATGCTGCAGCATTCGTCTGATTTGCAGGTAAGTTTAATAACGAAGGAATATATTTATATGAATTTGTTTACTAGTTCTTTACATAAATGTTTTTGCAGATTTTGACAAAATTGAAAGAGGAAGCTCAACAAGTTCAACAGCGACTTGATGTTCTGAGTCTAGAACGAAATGCAGCAGTGCAAGCTTTGGAAGTTGAGAAATCTGCCTCAAAAGAAAGAGAACAGAAGCTTATGAATGAGGTCGAAGAAACTCAAAAAAGAATTATGGATCTTGATACGCAGAATGCACTTCTGCACAATCAGATTCAGGAATTGGGTGACCGAGTAGCCATTATGCAGAGTCAGCAGACAAAAATTAGCGGCGGAAGAGACAGTCCTGATACCAGCCTAGAAGCTCTAAATAAGAGTTTCAGTTCTTTGGAGGAAGACTCCAAATCGGTTGAACAATTGTTAAGAGTTATGAAATATTTAAGAAGAGAGAAGGATTTGGCCATAGCCAAAACCGATGTTCTTAGAGCTGAAAATCTCAGATTAAAATCACAGATAGAGGTAGTGGAGAAGCGGTTGAAGGAAACTGAAACTTCACTAAATTCCGAGCGAGAAAAGTCCGAGATCAATGTGATGACCACGTCCAAGCATGCGGAATTGCTACGCAAGGTGGAAACCTTAAACGCCATCACGGATTCTAATCGAATCCTCAGGGAAGAAAGAGATAGTCTCAGTGTGAAAGTCAACGAACTTACAATCAAAGTGAACTACAAAACAGAAGCTTTGATGGAAGAAAACACTAGCTTGAAAGGCGAGGCAACCAGATGGAGGCAAAGAGCAAATACGTTATTAGAAAGAGCGAATAAGGCTAGCCCTGAAGACTGGCGACGACTTCAAACTGAAAGAGAAAACCTGAGTAAATTGTTGACGTCAGAGAGGGAAACTCATGCAAAGGGAACTGAAGAATTTAATCAAGTGAAAACAGAGAAGGCGAAACTCGAGGAGCAACTGACGCAATTGCAAAGACAGATACAAACTCAAGATGAACATATGTCGCGAGCATCAGAAGAGGTTCGCAAGCTGGGTCAGGAGCTTAACGAGGCACTAGCCGATTCTTCTTCAAAAGCAAAGGATTTGGCTTCCCTTAGGAAGGAGCTAAGCGATAAGGATGCCATTCTTAATGACGTTAAAAACAAGGAAATTCAGATCCGCAAAATAGCTAAAAAGTATAAAACGCAATTTGAGGAACTCGCGAAAAGCGTCGAGGAAGAGAAGAATCGCAATGAGGAAACCAGAAATGAGGAGGATGTTTCCGGTGTGGCAGCACAAGAACGTGAAGATCAACTGCGAGAGGAAGGTCGTCAGGAACTTCGCCAAACGAACATCGAGCTTACGACGAAGATAGATGAGGTAAGTCGCCAAATGGTAGTAGCTCAAAGTGAATCTGATAATCTGAGAAAAGAAATCGAGGCCATGAATCGCAACAGTATAGAAAAGGAAGAAAGGGCGAAACAGGTGCTTAAGGGCGCTAGAACGAAGATTATGCAATTGACAGAGTCCAAGAAGATCTGCGAGAAAGAATTATTGGATCTAAAATCCAGGATAGAATCTACGGGAGGCAGCGCCGTAGTTCAAGGAGATTCTGATACGGAGCATGATGCACGATTAGTGGCACTGAAATCACAGATGGAAGGTCGCATATCTAGATTGGAACACGAGAAATCAGAGGTACAGGCAGAAAAGGAAGCGCTTTTGCAGCGGGTTGCTCAACTCCAAAGACAATTATCGGGAGTAAGCGGGGTAAGCGCGACTACGGAGCCACCAACAGCGAATATTAAACCAATGTCTGCCAGAGCGGAAACACCATTGGCCAGCATTAGACCAATGAGTGTGGTGGTGCAATCGCGGACAGCTGCCGTCTTACCGACTACAGCTGGTGCACCGGTTATGGTTGCGCCGCATCAGATGCAGCAACAGGTAGTGCACACTACAGAGACAAGCTCGCCGACTAGCAGTTTGACCGACTTCCAGCCAGCAAGTACCAGTACTTCTTCACAAAGTGCACAAACCAGTAGTCTTCGTCAGTTGGTGGTACAACCACAGTTAAGTGAATCAGCGGAGTCAACGCAGAGAGAAGACCCAGAAAGTGCGGAGACACTTAATTTGCAGCCGCAACAACAACAATGCCAGCAGCAGCAACAACAACAGCAACAAACAGTAGCGCTCGTGAGTCCTAGAGTGGAGCAGCAGCAACAGCAGCAACAGATTACTGTCAGCGATCAGCAACAGACAGTGGCGAGTAGCTCCACTCAGTCAGTCAGTACTTCTCAAGCTTCCACGGGACTCAAGAGACCTCGAGGCCGAGACTCAACCGCCTCTGGTTCCGGGATAGTTGAAGGATTGGATCACGGACGTCAGGAGCAAGTACAGAGTCCGAAAACGAAGAGGACCAGACCGGATATCAGCGCAACTGCGAGTGCCAGCGCTTCGGAAGTGGAATATCAGGTGAGATTGAGGGTATAAAAAGAAAAACAGTTTACATTTCTATTGTATTTATCTGTAATTTAGTTTCAAAGTATTTTAACTCTTTAATATTTTAATATTTTAACTCTTTCTAATATTGATTTAATATTTTCATATTGATAATCATTGTAACGCTTCAGGTGCCTACGTCAAGTCAGAGGGATCAAGACGAAGAAGTAGAAGAAGGATGCGTAGTAGTGGTGGACTGTGATGAAGGTGAAGGTGGAGGCAATCATCAAGTACAGGAAGAGGAGGAATTTGACAATGATACGTATGAAGAGATAGAGGAAGAGGAAGAAATGCCTTATGAAGTCGAAGTTGAGGTTGAACGAGACAATAATGAGGTGGAAATTATTATGGAGGAGGATTCTACCAGTGTTGAAATCTCTAGACAAGGCCAAGCCATTATTCCTGCAAATCAGCAACAATCTGAAGCCATAAGTAGCGCTGGACCAACCGCTGAACCCGCCACGTCTTTCACAGCCATGTCCTCTAGAGGAATCGCACCCATGCCCAGACAGCAGCAACAGCAGCATCTTCTTTTGGTTGGTATTTGATTTAAAATACCTGTATGATATTTTTAATTATTAAATTTTGAAAAGTTTACATCCAATTTTTTATCGTAATTTTTTTTCCCCAAAGCCACAACAAGGTTACGAAGATGGCGGTGACGACTGTATCGTACCAAGTACTCCTACTCTCTTTGTTCCTCGTCGCGATGGTTTCGGTGAAGCTGTGAGTTCTCCGCAGGTGCCGCAAGGGCGTTTCACTTTTGGAGACTCTTCGGCACCTACGACAGCTTCCTCGACACCGTCTTTGACAACACCCACAGGTTCTAACACTAGGATCTTTGGTTCAACCAATTCCACTGTTGTCCAGGAAAGTCTGGATGATAGTAGAATGGACCTGACACAGCTGGAGGATGGTGGAACTGGTCGCAGTGTTCCTACGACACCACTTCAGGTTTCTCCAGCTGCGGATTTACCTCCTTCAGTAAGAAAATTTCTGTTTTTTATTATAATTTCTTATAAAAACATTAAACATCAAGACTATTGATACTAATGTTTCCCTTTCACAATTCTCATTGCAACAGACTAGTAGCAGCCAATCTGAAGAACAAGAGAGCACCGTGACACATGTTACCGTAACGGCCACTTCTGGAGATAATATTGAAGACTCTAACATTCCCAGCATTCATATTGTTAGTGTTGATGATCAACAACGAGGTTCCACTGAAGCTACAGAATCTAGCGCAACTCCAAGTGAAGGTATCTCATTGAAATCTAATCATATTCAAAAGTTTAAAACATCCTCTCCTTCCCTCCCTCCCTTCCTCCTTTCTCTCTCTCTCTCTCTCTCTCTCTCTCTCATTTGACTGTTATTAATATTAAATTGATTTATTCGAACACCTTTTGACTTGCTCTTTTTTGATCTTTTACTTTCCTATTTTGCTTTGCATACACTTGAGATTTTTAAATATTATTTTAAATATTATTTTTAAAAAATTTAGTTTCTATGAGAGAGAGAGAGAGAGAGAGAGAGAGAGAGAGAGAGAGAGAGAATGAGTACGTGATTCTATCGTTTTTATTTTCGCAGGAGTGAGCTCGGAGGGTGAAAAGCGGGAAGAAGAACCAGTAGTTTTAGCATCTGGAGAAGACGATGCCGTGGACACGGCAGAAGCGACAGAAGAGGCAGGAAGCGAACTTGTCGAAGAAGAAGTCGAGGAAGAGAATCGAGAAGCGGAAGCATCGCCGTCTAGTAACACACGACAAAGAACAATGGCAGCGAGTCTGGCGGCCGCGAGTGAGGCCAATAATGCCAGAGGAATGACAGTGAGAAGATCGCCGAGATCACCCTTCTCGCCGAGGGTGGCAAGAGGTGCGAGGCCTACACCGATTGTGTGGGGAGAAACTCAGTCGGGTAGAGGTGAGAAACGAAGCACGATTAAATAAGATTTTATCCTTCTATTTTGAGATAAGATCTTTTCTTTCATTACATTATCTTTTTACCTTAATAATGTGAGTTTTTTTTTTCATTCTTTATCTAAAAGATGAATGATTTATTTCTCAATTATTTTATATATACATATATTAAATTATATTAAATATTATATATATTAATACTTATATATATATATATATTTTGACATTTTTTAATTTACTCGTTTCTTGGCCTTCAACCTGTTTTGCTTTGCATATACTGATTTGATTTTTAACTATTATTTTAAAAAGTTTGGCTTAGCGTATCTCCCCCCTCCCTCCCTCCCTCTCTCTCTCTCTCGCTGTCGCTCTCCCTCTCCCTCTCGCTTGCTCGCTCGCTTCTCTCTCTCTCTCTCTCTCTCTCTCTCTCTCTCTCTCTCTCTGATTTAGTCAATTTTTTATATCCAAAATACTTTGTTCGTAAAAGCTTTATGTATAAATGTTAACATGAGACATTTCAATTTTTAAAGGACAACCTGTGATGCGAGGACATGCGGCTAGAGGAGCCGCCAATGAAGGGGGACGAGGACGAGGGACGCGTGGCCGACGAATGCGCTCGAAATATCCTTATGCCCGATACTCGTAATATCACAGCATCTTCTCTGCCTAGTGTACGTCTTATATTCGTCAGACATTCTATGTAGTTTATATTATCGAACATAATTATGTTAAACATAAGCAAGAGATAAACATCAGTAAACTGATTCATTCATTTATGTAATAAATGTTTTAACGTTCCTAATCGTTTTAAAAAAAAGTATCATATTTTTCATATTTGTTCTCAATAGATTCTAAGAAACATTGAAAAAGATTTTTTTTAAATAAAGATTTAAGAGAGAGGGTTGAAAAGGATTTTGTAATAATTTTGTCACTTTAAAAATACTATAAGAAAGTAATAAATTTTAGATTTAAAAAAATGAAGTTAGATTTCTTTTTTTTTCCGAGTTGGATTTATTCATTTTGAAATTCATTTTAGTCGAAGACTCCAAAGACCGTTTTTAAAGTAAGCAGTAAAAAATTAAATGCATTCAATAAACAATATATATAATTTGTACACAATACTTGTACGCGATTCGAGTTTTATTTAATGTACGCAAATTAACGATATTTTTTTCCAAGATTGACTTTAGAACAAGTGTCTGTGAGCGTTGGCGTTGAACGGCGCCGCCGGCTCTCATTTGGGCGTCAGTCCAATTCTTTTCACACGTCTGCGCGCTAAATCGAGAATACGTATTGTTTCGCTATTTCTGTCTTTCGTAGACAGGCGAATAAGCGATACAGTTAATAACGAAATGACTATCGTGAAAATTAACGTCAGCTTCTCGAAAATGGAAAGAAAAATTAATAAACTTATCGATTTTTCTCAAGTTTAAATAATTAACTTTGATATTTATAATAATTTTGTAATGTAAATGTTATTATAATTTTTCGAATTTTATGTTTCATAAGAAGTTTTACTTGTTTCTTTTTTTGGAAACTTTAAAATGAAAAATCATTGAATTGCTTCTTATTACGAAAATAATATTGAACGGAAGTCTGAGAAAATTCAATGAAAAACAGTCGAAATTATTTAATCTGAAATAAAAAGATTAAGGATAAAGGTAACAAATATGCATATATAGAAAGAAATTTATACATGAGTTAGTATAAAAATAGCCAATTTATTTTATATAAACGTTTTTTCATTGTTTTGCCTTTCATAAATTAGTTGATATATAAAAATTAATTAATACAAAAATTAAATAATATTCGAGTTCATTAGTTACTAATTAGATGCTACAGGAATACTGTTGAACCCTTTCGCCGATTTTACATCGATCGCGATTTTCTCTTATTATTTTACTATTACGTTAAAAAATCTATTACAATAAATAAATTAATTATAATACGAATAAATGGTTACTTTCTAAAATTGCGTTAAATTTAAAACTGTCAAAATACTGTGTTGTGGACTAAACTATGAAACGTTCCTTTTTACGTCTTATATGACAGTCGCGATTACTTCATTTTACTTATTTAATGTATAAATCTATTTGAGATAAAATAAGTATTAAAAAATTCATTGCCTATTTACAGAAGTTAAACTTGTAAAAAATCACTTATGGCGCGAAAAAGTCTTTCTTATTTTTGATTTTTGAAGTACTATAATTTTGCGGCACGCGCTCCTTGTATAAAGCTATTTACATACAAACGCAGTTATTTCCGCCGCGTCTGAACTTTGTTTAACTAATGTAAACTCTGCACGAACAGTATCGCATTTAGCAAATATATAGCGAAGTTATATTTAACGCGGCTGTTAGCTTCGCGACGTTATTATTTTCATATAAAGATTCACGTTGAAAACGCGAATGCGAATGCACGAAAGGAGTAGTTGGAACGATTGGAACCGACATACATCTCACTTTGAAACTTGGTATTATCGCTATAAATTGATATGATCTTTTTATCACAATGTCGATTAAAAGTAGTCCTAAGTGTCTCTAAACTGTTCACGATCACAATTTGTGAGGCAGCTAAAAATACAATAATCGTCGCTAAGCTTCACTTCGTGTGTAATCACTTACGATAGAACATCCTGGATGTTTGTATTCAGAAAGAAATGTAACGTGTGTCGTATTAAAAGGCTCTATGTTTTTGGATATCCGACGGGATATCCTAATCCTCTTACATTTATTTTATCACACTAAATTGCATAAAAAAGAAGTTTGGCACGATTTGAAGTCTAATAAATACGTTAACATTAAAAGATATCACCATGGGATAGATGTCCTCGATAAAAATAGATGTTTGTGTGAGATATTTATATATAAAACATATATCTTCGTCGATTTTGAAGGATGAAAGTTTTTTTCGAAAAAATAGTCACCGAAATTGAATCTTTAAATTCTTAAATTTACCTATTCGGTTCGTTTCCTTTTTCTCGCTCATCCAAATAATGATTTTTGCATTCAAAGTATGCTTCATGACATAATTCTTCACAATCACAATCACTTATTGAGCGACTTTCTTTGTATTTTCTATTAGTTCTTAATTTCTTAATTAGATTTGTTAATTAAGCTAATTTGGAGTATCAAAGTCCATATAGTGTCTGCTAACTAATTTCACTTTATCGCTTCTTGTCTTCCACCATCATGTAGCCGTAAACGGAATAGACAGGTCGAACATTAACTATAAAAACTGTCCTCAGTCTCAGCTACAATCGACATTTATCAACACTTTATATCATTCATATTTTTCTTATAATATTGCACTGTATATTAAAAATTCTTGGCGAACATGTCAGTGCTGTTGCATCTCTAGTCTCCGTTCTACCGCGACACGCAATTTTAAGGAAACCTTAAAAAATTAAAGTGTGTACAAATAGAAATCTTAAAAAATTAATCCCAGTCTTGAGTAACCAACTTCAATTGACACTTCACGTTATTCTTCTTCCAGCACAGAATTGTCGATCGAAATGCAGGGTAATCAGCCAACCGCTGATCGATCTACTTGCAGTTCTCTGCTTCAGTGCTGAATCTAGGATCCAAGGAACTTCAAGGATCAAAGAATCTGTATACTAGGTGGCCGAGTGTCCTCTTTAAGTCTCTCACTAGCACTACTGATCTCGCAGCTGCATCTGCCGTGCTGCTCGATCCTGATCCACACCCTCCTCGTGCTATTCGTCAGCAAGCTCCAGACCTCAATCTCCATGTCCTCGTGATAGATCGACGACGGCACCGGCGCGCAGCTGAGGTCGGGGCTAACGCAGCAGCCCGAGTGGTTATCGCACTTCTTCACCACAATGTACACCGGCTGATTCACGCTCTCGCTTGGTTGCATACTGTGCACCAGATCCCTCAGATTGTAAGCTCTCGATTGGGGCTCTCTGCAAAGAAACTTCTTGGTAGCCTCCACCGCACGTGGCAGATGGATCCTCCTCGAGACTCGATGATGATGACCACCGTGATGAGCCGTCAAGACTACCATCATCTGATCCACCGTCGTCAGGATGAGAATCAAGAGTCTTAAAAGCGATCCCCTCGGTCTGCCTTTCATCATTGGTCCTAACTGGTTAGCTAGTCGAAAAGTGAACTCAAAACTTGGATTTTTTACTGAGAAGGTCAATCGTACTTGATTGCTGAATTGATCTGTGATCCCTGGCGTCAACAAATTGATCGTTATTGATTACTGAACTTGCAAGGTCTTGGTCCCATTGATTCTTTCGCTCAAGAATTACACTAGATTAAACTGAAGATATCAAGAACGCAGGATGGATAAAAAATTCTTCTTGCTGCGTCTTTTTAAGAACAAAATCATCCATCACCACGCTTTCAGAAACCGAAGAGATTCTTGTTCTTGGATTTTTCTTTGCTTTATTGATCTATCTTTTTGGATTTTCTTTGTTTTATAAATATTTATCTTCGTGCTTCTTTCCCAAAGAAAAAGGATGCTAGCACAATAAACTTGACGGATTTCCTTGAAAGGTGAAATATCTTCTCTTCTTTCGTTCCTACTTTCGAAACTTCGTTCCTTTCGAGAAGCAAGAAAATCACGTGGTGAACTTTTGAACAGTGGTAGCTGGATGAGAGAAGAGCTACACAGGCACCAAGTGAGATCGGCCAACTGAGATTTTCCCACTGACACACGAGTATTTATATATGGAAGAGCTTGCACGCATGCCTCACGCAAGAACACGCGTAAAGTCCAGATCGCGCGTGCCTTCCGCGATGATTCCGCTTTATTGTGCAACTCACGGGCGAGTGTGCAGCCATTGCTGTTTAACCCTTTGCACTTTGAATAATAATTGTCACAGCTGGTAATGAATCTGTCAAGCATATTGATAACAATGAATGTAAATATAATGAATAATGTAAGGACAAAATTTAAGGAAATAAAATAACAATAATGTATTGATATCTAGAATTAATATTTTTATATCGATATTTCCGATTAAATTTATTATTAAATGTTTTTAATAATAAATTACTTAGTTACAACTTTCAGAATTAATTTTTACATAGAAAAAATTTGTTCGAAAAAATCTTAAGGAAGGCTGCGTTTATTGCAACTTTCCCATTTTTTTTTTAAGTTCATCTTGAATTATATTTCAGAAATTTTTCTTATAACACATAAAGTTCGTTTAAAATTTATTCAAGAATATAATTTTATTGTTCATTAACTTTTCGAAATTTAGTTTGTGGAAAAATATTCGATTTTAATTGCTTATATTGTTTGTAATTTAAAAATAATGACACTTAGTGACATTTTTACCAGAGAAAAAATTTATTCTGAAAATCTATTGAAAAGAATTTCTACTTTGAGTTTAAGATATGGATTTGAACTTTATTGATCCACGTATGATTTTGATATTAATGCTCAGATGATTATTTTAAAATGTAATTATGGTATAAATAAGTAATAAAAGGAAACGATATATGAATTAACAATTTTATTAAATAAAAGGAAAAAAGATATAAACACATTAATTTCAATGTTTATTTTAATAATAATAAATAATAAAACGGTCATAAAAATATAGTCTGTGATACAACATTCGATGATACAATATAAAAATTAAAAATAAATAATTTTATAACTGATGAATCAAATAATGAGTCAAAAGTTCGATTTCTTTTCTTCATAGTAAATTAATTAGCGAATAATTTGGAATATTCGTGCGTTATTTGTTTGGACAACTACTGCGCGGATTGTAACTTTAAAAGTCATCTTTCGCGGCTTCTAATAACGACGGCGAAATCATCTTGCGAATGATGATTACTTCGAATATTTCGGTTGCTTTGCTAACTTCCACGAACCATACAATGCTCTTTTCTTCCTTTCACACGGAAAAAATAAATCTACTTGTTTTCGCGGAAGTCTTATTGTTATTATAATGCTAGAAGAGTAAACAGTAAACACCATTCCTTAAATTTTGAATTTTTTAGTGATAGTATTATACCTTTTTTAAATTGGAAAAATTGCAAATTTTACTATCATTCAGTGAAACTTAAAAATTTTCAACATTTTTTTTTCTTTTTAGTTCCTCTTGTCTAATATCTATTGATGTAACAAGTATTTACATTATTTGTACGTGATTCTTCTCCCCAGATTAGAGTTACGCGCTAACTTGTTCTACGAGAAAAATAAAAATCCTCGAGGAAACCCAGAGAAGATAACTACCAAGTGCGTTATCTTGACAGGTGAATAACCAAATGCAAAAAGATTAAATTAATATACGTATATTAATCATGTTTGTTTTCTCAGTAACGATGCAATATCTGCGATACATTTGCATTTTAAAGGCTTTTTTATGTAAATCAACTATGGACTATCATATGCAATTAAATAGTCTTTTGCAACACTTCGTCAGATTCGTTAGATTCTGTCAAGGTCTGAATTGCAGTAATAAATAAATATTATACGTGTACTTCCTGTTTAATGTATTTTATGTTAATATATTATGTTTATATTATGTTAAATTACATAACTCTACAGCACAAAGTTGCACAAAAGTTGCAGCAACACCGCTGTAACATCGCAGCATGAATATTGCAAAGATTTTGCAGCGATGTTGCTACAAATTCTGTGCTGTGTGGGAAGTGAATATATTAAATATGCAATTTGCATTGTGTTATTAATTCTAATTATAAGTTACATTTCTTATAAATCTATGCAATTTGATGAACGTTATTTTCTTTTTACAATATATTATATTTCATACGTTAAAAAATCAAGTTTAAGTTATTTTCTGCTCAGGATGAGATTTCTTAGAATTTATTTTAGAATAGAATAAATTTGTTCCTTTTCCGCTTTCTTCTTCTCAGGAACTAATCTGAGATAGATGATTCAGCCGGAACAAATGTACTTCCAGTAAATCTAATATTTCGTCATCGTAGTTAAGTTTTTCTAGAATTAATTATATATGCGGCGTGGCGGACGCCCGCAATCGGAATTTCTTATTGCACAGGCGCCACTTTATCAGAAATTTATATGGCCACGTGCCAAACCGTATATGTTCACAGCATCGATCATGTAATTAGTTATTTTTATACACGTACGTGTATAATTGAAGAAAATATTATCTGTATATATTATTAGTACCATATGACAATAAAAACAATTTATGATTTATTATTTATTAATACCCTATTGAAAAAAACACGTCACAAAGTTACATAACGAAATCATGTAATTAAAATAATCAGTAAATCACATGACGGATTGTTCCAAATCAGTACGTGAATTTTTTAAGTCACATAATTTGAAAAAATCTCATGATATTAGAAATAATTTCATCTATCACATGACTTTATTGTCGAATTTTAAATAATTAAATGATAAAAACAGAAGAAAAAAAATCATCGTGTAATTTTTCAAATTATGCGATTTTAAAAGATCACATACTGATTTGGAATAAATCGTTACCTGATTTACATATTTTAATTACATGATTTCGTTATGTAACTTTGGGACATGATTTTTTATACCTTTTTTATAAACGAGTGATAATAATTAAAAAATTGGAGAAATGTATCTATTTTATATACGTATATTCAAGATTCAATGTATATTTTATTTTAATATGTTAAATTAATACATTAATCTATATATTTTTTCAGATCAATTTTTTTTGTTAGAAAGCTACTATATTCATAATCAATTAATGTTTTAAATATTGATAAATTTGTTCATAATGTTATCATATGTATAAACTGAGCAATAAACATACATATTAAATAATGTATAAAAGTCTAAGAGAATTAATTTTTTTTTTTTTACCCAAGTTAATTATAATACAGATCAAGAGCATAAAATAATTTTGTCAATGTTTGATAATTTTGCACTTGTTACAAAAGGTTGAAATATGATGAAGCCGTTTATCGTGAGGTGTGACGCAGGTGGGAACACCTAGCCGAAGAATTTTCTTTCCTTCATCGGGAGTTCCCTTATTGCTGACGTCATTCACAACGTGCTCTTATCTAGATGTATATTAACATACGCGCTCTTATAAAAGGTATTTTAATTATAAATTTTCAAATAATTTTTTGATCATTTGTCACTAAATACTTAGATATAAAAATACACATCGGATGTTAATTATTAATATTACAAATAAATAGTTTGCTGCTCTTGAATGCTTCTTTAGTCTTAAATTGTTTCAAGTAACTACTAATAAATAACTGCCAAGTCACTCATTATTATACGTAAGAATGACGTATTGCCAACGTAGTTATTCGAGTACTATCGAATACTCATCGCGGAGGAACTTCCTTCCTGGCTTATGCAACTCATTGACCAGATTCCCATTCCAGAAATAAAACGTGATACGGCCTAGTTTATAATTACACAAAATGATTAATCTACGTTCTAAGAGCCCCTATTTTTCTACAGTAAAGATGACTCCTAGATTTAATTGATAATTATCATTAACGATGACTATCATTACCTCTACAGCACAAAGTTGTACAAAAGTTGCAGCAACACTGCTGCAATATTGTAGAGATTTTGCAGCGATATTGCTTTGCAAATTCTGTGCTGTATGGGATTAACGAAGATAATTGTTCTTGTATAACGCGTATTTTGACTTCATTGTTTTTTTGTTTTAATTTCAAATTTTTTCATTTATCTTCTTTTTTCTAATCTCGGAAAAAAAATGTTATATACAGATTCGGAAATTAGCGCATCAGAAGCCATTTAAAATGGCTGTGCCTCTATTTTTTTAGAAATATCTTAAAAATGTTGCTAATTGCAATTTATCTGTGATATACTTTAATACCGCGCGCGATGAGTTTAATCTAAAAAAAGGAACATATCGATTTATATTGTAGATATTATATTAAATTTTTATACTATGAATCACTTGATGATGACTCAATCTTTGAAATACATGACTGCCAAAACAGTGCGAATTTCGTTATAACTTTCCATGACCCACTCTCGTCCAACCTATGTAAGGAATTTTAATTTATTTCCTCAAACTGAATGTGCACGATGACAAATAACCCATCTTGTTAAAACAATTTACACATTTTAATTTAATTTCATATTTTACATATATGTAAACATAATTAAGTTATTTATATCAGATGAATAAAAAATCGCGCGATTATAATTCATATAAAAATACGCTATTTATAAATTTTAGAATGTACATGTATTAATATTATATTCTAAAATTAAAAAATGAGAGAGCATTTAAGAAATATATTTTTTACATTTTTAACAATTATTTAAATTATTAATATTTAAATAATAAAAAATTCAATTATTTATGTTTATTATTTATTTGCATTAAATATTTATTTATCTTCATATTCATATATTTATTTTGCGCATTTCCAAACTTTTCAAAGCAGCTGGTTTGTATACAATATTGGTTTGTGTATAATGATAAATTAATTATCGTTACAAATACTATAATTATTTACCCGAGGTCTGTCTATATAGTTTTTTTCTTATTCATCGATCTACTAAACGACGGGGAATTCGCGTGTCTTACGGAAATAAAGAAAGAGGTCTTTAGAATGCGGCTTAGAATACTCGACTAGACACGACGTAGACGCTTATGTATTACTGCAATAGATCATATCTTAGCATGAGCCGCAATGCTAATAACTGTTATAGAAGGTGATTCCTCTTCATAGAAATAAACAATATTTTTGCAGTGGTCGCTCCTTGTGCTTAAATCGTGTATTAATAGCAGCGTAGATTCCTTTTTATTGCCTCCATTATAAAAATAAATAAAAATTATTTTTTATATAGATAAAAAATTATTTTCGTGTTTATTTTTTCACATTTTATTACAGTTTCTATATATTATATTATAGTTTCTAATGTATTATAATATATTAGATTCATTTTTTTAAGAAATTTTTCTCAAAGATTAAAAAATTTCCTAAAAAATAGTTGCTTAAAAAATTAATCAGATTTTAACTATGCAGCATAAAGAATTTGAAATTGGAAAATTTAATTTAAATTCAATGTAAAAATTTATATGTACTTTTTATAGTAACAATTTAATTATTGAAATTTTAGTCTCATTTAATACATTACATTATAAATACACTGTAAAATTTATAATGACACGGTTTCAAGATTGTGAATATTACAATGTCAAATCTTAAAACTTATGATCAAAATTTTTGATCAGCTTTAACTTTAAAAATATGACTCGATCTTCACTGTACTTCTCGGATTTCTGCATCCCAAACCAGGTGATCAGATAAAGAGAAAAGAAAACAGGAAGAAGAATGCAGAAGATGAAGGAAATGAAGCGAGAAGGAGAAAAGTCACGCGAAGTACTCTTAGTAATTACGGTCATTTCGAAGAGTTTCTCGGAACGGTTAGATTGATCCCTCCTCAAATCTTATTCTCTTACCGGGAATCCGTAGGAAGACCTCTCTGCGAAGAGAAATTGAAGAGCAAGTGGCAACGAGAGAGAAGAAATCGAAGAAGGAAGGATGAAGTGAGGGAAAAACTGGATAACAGTTACATATATACACAGAATGAAAGATTTCTGATCGCAGAGCTTGGAGGTAGTTGCAGTGGGCTTCTTCGATGCCAATCGTGAAGATCAAAGAATAGATCGAAGGAAGTTGGCCTTTGGAAAAAAATCGATTGTATATTTAAAAAATTTATCGGAATGATTAATTAAATATTTCTAAAGAAAAGAAGAAATACTTCTGGGAATAAAATTCGCGAAGTTGGCTTCTTCTTTTAAGAAGAAATCAAAGGAAGTGCGAAGATTAATTAGTGATTGATTTGGAAATAACTGAAAGAATTGAGTCTCTTTTTGATTTGAAGAAAATCTGAGTCTTTTACTTTCTTGAATGTTTTAATTTACTTGTTTCACCGTTCAATTTAGAGTGGAAAAAAATTTAAAAACCTTAGAGGTCAAGGATTTCTAACATCTGAAGCTCCAGTATTCTAGTTAAATTTAAACAAGATTGTTTTGCTAATAAAATTATTACAGCGGTTTCCTTGAAAGAGAATATAATCGATGAATTAAATTGAAGCACCTTTGGGAAATATTATAATTGCTATTCAAGACTTAATTTTATTGAGCAACGTTGTTGATCAATTTTAAAAAAGTGTACTTTGCTTTAGAAATATATTACAGTAATTACTGAATTTAACTGAAATAATAGTCAAAATTAACTAATTTACTATTACTAAACAATATACTGCAGTGACAAATTGTGAAAACTCACTTTGAGAGTCACATTTCGAAGATGACGAAACTTTTGTTGTTAGTAATCTGTGTTCAGCTTGCATTAACTGCTGTTGGTAGGCATCACAGGTGAGAGAATAATGTAGTCAAATTTTTCAATTTCTTTAACAATAAAGCTATCACTTATTACTTTCTTTTGCGATTTATTTTTATTTTATATTAATTTTTCTTCCTTTCTTCGTTCTTTACTTCTTAATATTTGGTTTTCATCGGTTTTCTCTTCGTTTTTATTTTATTATCTGCCTTTTCTTTTCGTGTCTACATTTTTGTAGTCACGTACATATTTCTGTAGTTACATCCCAATCAGCATACAACATTTAAAAAATATTTTTTAAATATTTATTTAATGTAAAAATTTAATGTAAATAAACGTTTAAAACCCGTTTTTTAAATATTGTGTAATTGGGATTCTTCTTATTTAATACAGGGACAGTGATTTTTTGAGCCACGTTCAACTGGTGCACCAATTTCAATGTCTGTTGCCCCAACCAAGGGCGATTGCAGTAGAGGATCTCTTGACCGTGGGCCTCGGGCCTGACGAAGCTTTTTATCCCGCGTCCACGGTTCTGACACGTTGCGCTGGATCAGGATGCTGCCCTGATTCCAAACAGATCTGTGCTCCCATCGAAACCAGAAATGTCACCCTCGTCTTCATGGTCAGGCATCGCATCGATCAACAACGAGATCGTCATCATGAAGTCATCCATGCTGTGGAGCATACTAAATGTGCTTGCATGGATAAAATTCTAGCTATGAAAAAATCCAGGTTTTAAACAAAGAAAATAATTTTAAAGACACAATGTCCCTAGATAAATAATTAAAATAATGATAATTTCATTCCGACGATTAGAATTTTGTTAAAACTTTATTATTAATTTCTACTTATTTTACTAGAAAATCTAAAATAACTATGTGTGTATATATATATATACAGGGTGTTTCCAAATTAAATGGCAAAACTTCGGGAGCGTGTAGAGGAGTAAAAAACTAAGAAAAAAAGTCCTATAGACATATGCTCCTTTTTGCTTTGTTTCGCAGGAAATCACGAAAAAAGAAAAAAATATATTTAATTTATTATTTTAATTATTTTATTTATAAACTTTTTAATGAAGATTTTGTTCGAAATGTGCACCTCTTGCAGCAATACAAGCATTGCATCTGTCAAACACGGCTCTTGTAGCAATTTTAGAATGTACCAAGAAGTTCGTTTATCTTAACAATTTAACTTAATTTTTCATCTTAAAATTATATATATAAATCTAAGATTAATTATATTAAATTACGTTAGATTTTACTAGCAAACTATAGTTTCTATCATATTTATATATGCATGCATTTATCACAAATCTTAACAAACGTTATATTTGAATGTTAAAAGTATATGAAAGTAAAAATAAGCAAACATATTCAAAATCAAGAATACAGAATTTAAAAAATAAAAACTTTGTGTTGACGATATTTTTGTTGTTTCATATTTTATATTTTTTAAAATAAACATAAAATTAAAACAAACTTAATGCTCGGTAGAAGACATCAATAATATGATAAATATAAGAGAAGTAATTTTTATGTGCACTTTAAATAAGTATTTTATATATCTTATTATATTTTAATTACTTGTGTATGCATCTTATATACATTCAATCAACTTATTAATACGACACAAATAAATAAAATAAGTTTCAATAAGTTGAAATATTCCTAAAATTTCTACAGGAGTAAAATTTTTAGAAAATTAATCCCATCAGTCATCCCTTTTTTCATTCCTTTATATTAAAATATTGTTTAACAGCATATAGATCATGTTGAATGCTCTTGTTATTCGGATCTAGCTTCAAGGCAGCTTCTAATTCAGAGATTCCATGCTGTGGTGCAGATAATTTGCAAAGCGCAGCACCTCGACGAGCGTGACACCTTGCTCGCGATACTCTATTGCTTTCACATTTTGGTTCCATTAACTCCAATACCTATAAAAAAAGTCTCATTAACAACTATAATGTTCCATATATTTCATAATTAAAGATTAAATATTTAGAGATAGAAGCTTTTCTATTTATGTTCTTCATCTTCTAAAATTATATTTTCAATTTATATAATGTATAAATAATCTTTATATCATATTTTCTATTTTTAATTTAAATCTATTTCCATTTTATTTATTTTGAATATTTTTATTTATTTTGATTATTTTGAATATTAATTATTTAATTTATTATTTTATTATAACATTTTCATGTTTTTCTCTATTCTTTACAACCGTTTAAATTTTTTTTAAACTTAGAAAAATGTTCTGTATAATATATTGATTATAATTTTCATTTTTTAATTAATTACCTTAGAACAATCATCAATACATCTGTAATAATTTCCAAGAGCGTAATGTGCAGCAGATCTGTTCACATAAAGTGCCGCCATCTTGTCGCTGATTTTAATTCCATGTGTATATGCACTGATGGCAGCTAAATAATTCCCCGCTTTGAAGAAATCACTAAAACAAAATGATTAAATAAAATTTAATTTAAGAATTAGAAAATATGCGATAAAACGCACTGTCAACGTACTCGCCCTTGTCTTTTAGCCATTGTGGATCCTGTTCTTCAGGACGAAGGTCCTCGGCAACGAACCCTGTTTTTCTTCTGGCTTCTGCTTGCTTGGAGAGCCACTAAAAACAAACTGCATTTGAAACATATATCTATAGTAAAAATTGTACATAATTAAATTAAAACTTCAAATTTAAACTGTTGCTAAAAAGAAATTAATTTCTCATCGAGTTCCTTCTAAGATAAAATAAATTTCTAACAAGTTTTTATCAAGTACTCTTTTCTCTCGTAAAAAAATAATTAACTTCCATAAGATTCTTAGTAAGAAGAAATTTATCGTAAAGTTTACATTAAAGATACATACTTCCTGTTCTTCAATGAAGGAACTCTCTCTTGCAGGAGTAGGAAAGGCTCGTTCGGAAAAAGTTACTTTGATTGTTCCACTCCTTCTGGGGAGTGGAACTGCCTTCGTAGGTTCATCGAATATTTGATTTATTTTGGGATATCGACACTCCAGTATCCTGTCAATTAAATCCCGACCTGATCCTTGTTTCTTCGTCTTCGTACAAAACTTTTGCGAGGGTTTCTGATTTATTTTCTTAACTAAAGAATTTGTCAAAGATTTAGAGGATGTGATCTCTTCATCTGATTCGGAATCCTCGGAATAACTAGAACATTCTGCAAAATTAAAATCTTTGCTCACATTTGTTGTCTCCGTTATTTCTACATCTGCTTTTTTTCCGGTATTTTCATTGAGGGTTGTATCTTCTTTTGAATTCATTTGATCTATTGATTCGTTAACAATTAAGTCTTTGTTTATGTTTTCTTCAACGGTTAAATCTTCCTCCGACTTATTTTCAACAATTAGTTCTTCCTCTAATTCTTCTATAACTATTGATTTATTTTGTTGTTTTTCTTCTACTTCTTTCTTATCACCTTCCTCCGATTTATTTTCAACAATTAGTTCTTCCTTTAATTCTTCTATAACTATTGATTTATCTTGTTGTTTTTCTTCTACTTCTTTCTTATCAGTTTCTCGAGATTGTATGATACCAAGATCATCTTTGAACCATTGAAGTGGAGGCCTTTCAGAAAAATATGTCGATTAAATATAAAATAGCTAATTTCTACAGAATTGTACTTTTTCAAAACTACTTTTCTTTTATTATCTTCTTCCCAAGGTATCTTTAATAATTACAATATTCTAAAAAATTTTCATATTTCTCTTTAAAATAATACCTATACGCCTTTCTATTCTCTTGCACTTTGCCGGAAATATCCTGAAGGAACGGCATTTCCGCATTTAATCGCCAATCTTCAAAATCCTGCATCGCAACTTTCCGATGGCTGTCTCTCAAGGCTTCTATTTTATTCAATGTATCAGTATCCAAATTGATTTGTATTTTAACCGCCTCTTTTTGCAGATTTTGAAGTTTTTCTGTAAGATAGTGGCGAGTACCAATTTTATTTTTTAAACAAAACTATAATTTTTTAAAGTTCTATTCTTTTATAGTCTTTTTTATGAATTCAACGATTCATAAAATTATGTATTATATATAATTACATATATGTATGTGTATATATATCATATATCAATTATTCTATTCACAGTTTAAAAAAGTAAATTTTTCTTATCTGTTTTCATTATTAACAATCCTTACCTTTCTTACATTTTGCACGATTTTCCAAAATCTTTTGTGCTTTCTCTAAAATTTGATTTCTAGCATGACATTTTTCACTTTTACTAATGTTTTCCGCCTTGAGAATCGGCCAATTGACAGCCACGCTTGCTTTTTGTAACGAGAAAATAGCTTCGGTGTCCGTCAAAGTACATTCACTCTCCTCTTCAAGTACATTTTCCCACAGAAATAATTCCAAAATAAAGGGCGAAAAGCTAATCTTCAATAAAAATTGGTTACATCATTGCGAGTATTGTTTTCACACAAAATGTAATTTTGACATATCAAGTTTCTTAATTAAAAATTATATGCTGTTTTCAAGAATCATTACAATTAAAAGTAAATGATTATTTTCAAATATTAAGTCCTCCTACATTTATTAGATATATGTTTAAATATAAATATTATTTACAAAGTAAAAAATAATTTTAATAAAAAAATTTTTCTGAAAAATTTGGTTAAGTGTTGTATTTTAAATGTCAATTAATCTAATAAATGTCAATTAATATAATAAAAAAAATAATTGAATTTAAAAATGACATGTAGAGAAAGACTAACTTTAAGGAAAAGAAAAAGGCAAAAAATATCCTGATCATTTAACTTTAAAGACATCATTTTAAGTGTTTAGGAAATACTCTGAATACCTTTATGTAATTATCCATAACAAACAGACCCACGTTTTTAGGGCGACCTTTTAGAGGCACGTAAATTATTATTCTTTTATCCGTCTGTCGCCATTGATAATCTTTTATAATTATCGCCATAATCCAAGTTTAGATTATCGCAAACAATTTGTTTGAATCGGTACAACTTCTGTTCTTATTCAGTAAAACCTTACAACGCTGTGTAAAATATCGATCAAACAAACGTATCTAAGTAATCACGAAGAGAACGTATTGTACTAATTGCACACGATATTACAGATCGATTTTAATAAATCTGTAACATAAATATGGATATTCTTTAAGCAAAAGAATTGTCGAATTATTTGATAAGCTAAAACATTAAATTAAACATTAAACGTAAAGAATGAAAGTCAAATTTTATGTACTGTATGAATTACCTTTAATTAAAACGTTCAAGAGTATTTGTTTGACAATACTTTTCGTAGACATATTAAAAAGCTGCCGTTCCGCATGTACCTACATGATCATCTTTATCTATCTTTCAATCATCATCCTTGTAAACAACAATCCCAAATCAATGGAAATGTGTACATGACTCAAATCACACGCGATCTGACAAAAGCGAGTAGGAAAAATGCGTGATAACGAGAAACGCGTTTTCGAGAAAAAAATGTTATCAATATATTTTGAAACTTAAGATATTTATAATATAAAATGAAACAGGTTTGCCACTTGCGACTAATCATGCTAAATTATATTTATTGCTCTAACAATAAATACGCAAGTTTAAATAAATCTCTAACAAAATTAAAAAACCACTCGAGTCGTAGTAAATTTAATGAAATACAAATTATATGAATCCGTGCGAAAAACTAGTGTTGATAAAAAAGCCTCAGTCATTACTTTTCGCCAAATTATATAAATTTGTATTCATTTATGTCACTGATTCTGAGCAGTTCTTAATTTTGAGTGATAATTAAGAAGAAATGGCATGAAATTCGTTTAAAAATCTCTATTGGATTTCTGCGATTAATCAGATCGTGTGTGAGGCGCTTCTCGTATTTACGTGGCTAAGTGATTCGTTGAAAATTGGTTATATAACTTATGATAATTCAGTCAGTTTTGTGAAAGGTCCTTAAGGAACGGAAATACATCCAGGACTTGAGGATTCAAAAAATTGAAGAGCAAAAAGGATGCAACGATCTGATCATAACAGCTGTTAACTGTTTTAAAAGGCTAAAGCAATCGGATAGCAATTGATCAACTAAAACATTTTAAAATACAAGAGTTTAGATGTTTCAAGATAAAGGATTTTAAAATTATTCGGTTTTAAAATTACATGAAAATTAAAATACCACAAATTTATAGTTCTGAGATTCAAGGATCCGAAGTTTGAAGAATCCTAAGTTTTGAAGATACAAAATTCCAAGGACTGGAAGGACTGACAAACTCAGAAAAAAAGAATTTGGTTTCAAGAACGCAGAATTACAATATTCCGTTCCAGGAAACCAAAATTTCATAAGTTTAAAATATCTGAATATTTAAAAATACAAAGATCATAAATTCCAGGAAGTCAAAGATCTAAAAACGAGAAGATCCGATTTCTTTAGATTCCACAAATATCCAAGGAGCGTCTACGATAATTCCTCAAACCCCTCAAGATTTAACAAAAAAAGTTCTTAGCGTACAATTGAGGAAGTATCTCGAAGGGAGAGGGGAAAAAAGCAAAAGATTTCGTTATGGATAATCGAAGTGCAGGAGGATCGTTCCACTGACGTTTCACCGATAGCAACTGATACCATATTACAATTCTTATAAGAAACACGGACGATTCATTCCCGCAATTCGTTGTGAGTGTAACAACAAAAACAACAAGTGTCGCGTCGCGGTCGCCAAGTAATGCGGACTAATGGAGGACTTCTATAAGGATCTATGATCATAAAAATTCAAAGTTGATGCCTCTCGTGGAGTAACGTTATGACACTGTAATCGCTTCCTGTCGCTCCGCGACTCACACGGCTCGCACACGCACGCAATGCACACATACACACACACACACACATATACATATTAATTATCTCACCGGTTACAGTCGTTATTCATCGTATTTCAGTACATATGTATATTTACACGATACGCCCCGAAGTTCAACATTTCTGACTACTCGTGACGAGGCGTTTCAAAATGTTCAAAACGGAGCGCGAAAAATTGTT
Source organism: Mycetomoellerius zeteki (assembly GCF_001594055.1). NCBI lineage: Eukaryota > Metazoa > Arthropoda > Insecta > Hymenoptera > Formicidae > Mycetomoellerius > Mycetomoellerius zeteki. The sequence goes on from NW_017257226.1 coordinate 165,242, forward strand.
CAACGTTACTATAAATAAGTACGCTCGTTCCCATGTCTAATGTGGGCTTTCTGCTTCGTCTCTCTCTTTCTTTTCTCAACAGAGCGTTTCGCAGCCACTTGCGAGCTTGGGACCCCTCTCGTGCAGGAATCGCAGTTCGGGCTTTATTCTTATCCGATGTGGAATGTCATTAGATCTGTCGCAAAATTTACAACGACTCGATTCGAGTTGAATCGCGAGTATGGCTCGACGATTGAAGGACTTATCCTCGAATATTTCGCGAGCACTTGACTGATTCTGTGGGAAACACAAGGGAGCGGAGAATGCAAGTCTCACAATATCTGACTCGGTGCGTGAAAGGATTGCCTTGAGCAAATTTGGAGTGAATAAGTATAAATTACGAAGAGATATCTCTTATACAAAGTAATTAGCTGCGAAGTATGGGCTGTCTCTGATCAATTTCATTCCTTCCTCTCGGCTAAATTGATACAGTAGTCGGTCTATTGCAACGAAATATTTATTATAGAGAATCTTAATTGCAGAGAACAAGACGATATGGTATTGATATGAGAAAAGTATTCTCAAGTCTATTGCTACTATAAATTACATTTTTTCATATTAATATTATAAATATTATTTATATAAGAATCATTATTCCTTATTATTCAACGTTAGAACATTTTTAACATTCGAATTTATATTCAACATCAATTTAAATGAAAAAAACATTGATTAAACAATATATGCTAATATTTAATATCTATTATTAAAAAATATCAATATATTTCATTGATAAATTGTATGTATATTAATTACTATTGATATAAAGTACACAGGATATAAAAATCGCTTAGTACTCTTAAGCACTCTGGATTTTCGCTCCCTAAACTTTTACAGAATAATCTATTTCTTTCTAATTACAATGCAAAATGCCATAATTATTTAACAAGCAATAAAATTGTTTAGACATTGGCAATTACAAAAGTTTCAACTAAAAACTTTCAACAGTTTCAAAGTCCATGATAACTGATCAGAGACATACCGTTAACAAGTAATTAATAATTAATTAGTAATTGACGACGCATTGCTTATATAAAATTGAAGAAGACGACAAAAGAGACGTATGAACGTCCACTTGAAAGATCGATCCTTAATGGAAAAAGCGCCGTAAAACGCGATCGTAGAAATAAATACGGAATAATCCTTATGTGACACTATATAAGTATGTATACTATATATACGTACATACAATTACAAAAGTGTATTTAAATGACACGATGTTTTATTACACATTTTCCACGTTCTAGACGACCCATCTAAAATTAAGAGCGGCACACGATTTTATTTCTCCGGTAAAAGAACAGCGTATATTAAAGCAAAAAATCGAGCAGCCGCTAACTCATACGCATATTTAGAACGCGACCGTTTAGCTAAATTGCTGTAGTCTTTACACGCATTCATACACAACATACACGCACTTACGTTTGCATATACACACTTTTAAATAGTATTAATAACTAAGGAAAAAAAAAATACTTAATAGCGATAATATATGGCGACAACAAGTAAATGCAGAGGCGCAATACATGGGCCTCGTTTAAGGAAACAGATTATGATTGAACGGAAGCGGAGTATCTCGAAGGTAACGCCAGGGCATACTGGGTGTCCCAAGGAGGAGGTGCGATTTAAGTTACTAGCGTTAGAAATAAATGATAACAATTCGATTATTATAGCAATTACTTTGAGTTACGTGCCTCCAATTATTATTGAAAAATAATAATTAAAATTAATCGTAAGATTAATAGCTATTCATTTCATCAACATTAATTCAAAAATTCATCAAAAGTTAGCAATAAATTATTAAAACAATAATCCTTCCAATTATAGTTAATTTCTAGTAATAAATAATATTAAGATGTTTTATGAAGATTTGTTAATTAATCGTATTATTTCAAATAATTCACGTAATCATAATTAATACGCATAAGTAATTTTCTTTCAATTAATACTATATATGGCTTTAATACTATTTCACACAAGATAATATTAAGAATTATTTGAAATAATTATATAATATATCAATTATGAAGAAATATAAATTATTTAATACAATCGTAATTTTAATTATTTTAATTTTGTGTGTGTGTGTGTGTGTGCGTGCGCGCGTGCGTGTGCGTGCGCGTGTGCCCCCGGAACCAATTAAATACTCTAAAAGTATACAGTAAAAGAAAAGAAATTCGAGAAGATTGTACATGTGTTAAAAAAAGCACAATTTAGAAGATATGTTTATACAAAATTTTTCATTGATAAATATATGACATTCCCATTTTAAAAACAATTTTTATAGTTTTCTAGGTGACACCCTGTATGAAATGGACGGCGTCATTTCCAGTTTCACCTATATTTCTTTGGCAAACCTCTTCTCAATCTTCCTTAGAAAATTTGTTTTCTAATTTCTTTTCAATAAATATTCTCAACCTCTTGATAAAGTCCAATGTATTAATTCCTCCTTACCTCTTTCGAGATACCCTGTACACTTCGCGTCCAAAGAAATCCGTATTTAACCTACCGGGTGTCTAACTAATACCGAACGCGTCTAATTTACTCGCGGGCTACTTTTTCCGTGCAGCTTTTTCCGCTTTCCGTCGCATTCGCTCGATTTCCTTACGCTCTTTGCGTTCACGATCGGCCTGCGCCCTTAATTCCTTCAGTTTGCGCTTCAGATGGGCCTTAGCCTCGCCATAAACCCCTAAGGCCTTCAGCTCTCTCGATTCCAAGCGTAGCAAGTTACTTCCGTTGATGCCGTTATCCAAAAATTGGGGCGAATAGTGTTCTAAGCCGATTCCGGTCAGCCATTGGCACACCTGAAAAAAAAGATTCTTGCTTTTAGAGAAAAATGAAAGATATTAAAAATAAAGGAAAAAAAATCTGTTCGCTTTTTTTTTAGTTATTTTATTAAAAACTGAAAGAGTAACATAACATTAAGCTTTTTAAATATAAGTTTTCTAATACACAAATACTTATTTTTTAAAAATACATTTAGAAAGATTTGTGGAAAAATAGAATTTCTTAATTGCAAATTTACTCTTCTCAAATCAACTGAATACTCACTTGCTCCTTGGACCAATCTGCAACTGGCGCATTCTGCCAGAAGTGGGACTTCTTGTCACCTAAACCAAAGTCGCTTAGGTGAGCGGGCAACCAAACTGTGCTCGAATCTATATTGATAATGCATGCATGATGGAAAGTAAGTATAAGGTGTGAAGAGTTTGTCACGCTATTAGTCATCACTCTATCAGAAATTAATCGTTATCTGTACTGTAGATGCTAGCATATTTTATATTTTGTTAATAATTATTTCGTTAAATGTCTCCTAACTATAAATGTTTTCATAAAAAAAGACTGAAGAAAAATCATGCATTTAAAGCAAATTTAAGCGAGTGAAGCAAAATTGTTCTTAAATAAAGTGCTATTAACTGCGCAGAAGCTAATTAAAAGAAATTAACGGACATCATTATTTCGAAAATCCTTAATTTCAATTTGAATTTTTAATTTTAATTCCTGACCGAGTGATTGAAGCGTTAGTGCTGACACATAAACATCAATATATAATTTCTAAAGTACCTGTGATGTTACCTTTTAAAGAACTAGGATCAACGCCGGGAGGACTCACAGAACCGCCGGAGGATAAACTTGATGGAGAACTTCCTGGATGATGCCAGGGGGCACTTGCATTACCGATCAAATTCGACGGAGGAATCGATACCTTTTTCACTAAAAACATAACAAGTTTTAATTTACAACGAAATCACGTTGTTTTTATTGAAACCGACGGTAATTCAAACTATCGACTGTCAATTTCATTTAATTATTATTTACCTCTTTGATTAGCCTCGTTAACAGCTTGCCGTATCTCCTCCACGAGATGATGTGTAACCATAGTTGGATCATTATTGTGTGGACTATTGAGATCACTGAAATCTCCAGAGCTCTCCCTCGAGGAGTCGTTTCCACCAAGCCGCTTCTCCCGCTCGGCTAGAACTTGCTTCAACTGTTCTGCCAATGATGCAGGAGGTCCAGTCAAAGCTACCGAGAAAAATTGTTAATATATCAAAAAATAAGTTGTAAAGAATGTATATAAAAGAGAATTATAACCGTGTATAATAAAATTTGGATAATAACAGTATTGAAGCTAACACGTTGACATACTTTTCTGCGATTGGGGCCAACTTTGTTCAGTCATCGCTCTGACTTGTGAACTAATGGTGCTGTGCTGCCGAATCGCGGTAGGATGTATAGGATCCATGTGCGATTTTCCCTTAAGTGAACTGATGGATGAAGTGCTGGAATAGGAACTCAAGTTGGACTGCTTGGTTGTTAAGTCATTGGGTGACCGGCTGCTGTCTTGCGAAGTCAATTTTGAGGAGGAATCATCGTCCGTATTGTCACCCGACTCGTCCAATCCGTAATCCTAAAATAGGAATTTTTTATTGTACAACTTCATTAAAATAAAAGTTTTAAGGCATTAAATTTATTTTTCATTTCTATCATTAATTCTAAGGTTTGTATTATAATTTTGGAGCATAAACACCCGAACGAGTAATGTATGCTACAATTACTTAAATTGAATTAATATGAGATGACATACAGAACTACTGTTGCTGAGACCTCCGGATCGCCTGGGTAGCTGACGATTGGCCAAGCCGCCTCTGCTAGCTAATTCCGCCTTGCTCTTGCCAGCAGAATTGTCCAGCAGACGATGGGCTGGGACAGCACGATCTAATTCTTCCTTTACCGGTAGCGGTAGAGGCAATTTTCTTTCCACAGTAGCAGTCTTGTCACCGTCATCCGGGCTACTAAGGTCAGAGGTTTCTGTATCAGAAAGCTGGCAGCTGGTCGATGAAGGTGGCGGTGGCAGTTGTTTGCGAGAAAACTGTGGTGTTACTATCCTAGTAGTGGCATTGTCGTATGGTAACCGTACCGGTAGACCAAATCGCCTCTGGGTCTCCGTTAGCTCCACCTCTAACGTGATCACCTGAAATAATCTTTTAAAAATATTTGTTCTCTCTAAAAAACCAAATATCATCGGTTAAACCCTTCGACACGTACTCTATCCTTGAGACTTTTCACCAATGCGTTGTATTCCGTATCTTTTTCCCGCAACAATTGCTCATAGTACTCGTCCCTGACTGTAACGTCTGCACGCAGAACTCTGGCGGCCCTCCTGGCCCTAGCGTACTTTTGTTGTAGAGCTGCGTTTTGCGCCGTCGCCTGCGACAACATCTCCCTGGCTGTCAATAGGTCCTGGCGGGCGGTGCCCAATGCTCTTTCCGATTCGTGAAGACGTAATCCCGATTCCCGTAACTTAGCTGCATATTCTTCGCTACCCGCTCCGCTGTTTTCCAATTCTACTAACTGTCCGAAACATGGAGATTATAATACGACTAATTGTAAGATTACAAAATATATATGACGTAACATTACAGATAAAGTGTCTTCAAAGCATCAACTTGGGATATATCTAATAGAAAATATAACTTTGAGTAAAAAACTTCAGTAAAAATACTGTAATGTTTCTTTTTGAAATTATCGTTAAAAAACTGTGTACAGTTATAATTTACATACAAGTCTATAATTTCTTGAATATTGCGCTGTGTATGGTAATATAATTAATCAAATATTTATGTTTGGCGCAAAAATTAAAAGTTAAAGTTTATTTAATGTCGATTGGCATGGGAGAAAAATTATCTGTAAAGATAATGAAAGCATGCAATTGTACGAAAAAAATAATAGCTTTAGGAAAGTGTTTCTAAATGTTGTCAATTCAGTAATATAACAAAGCAATAACATAGTACAGTAAATATCTGCAAAGTGTAAAAAAAGACTGTTTAAAAATATTTTAAGTATTTTTTAATAAATTATGCTAAAAATAAAGTTGCAAGCGAAGAACGTTTATGACTTTTATTTATTATAATTTTCTTCAATGAAATTGCGAGCTAATATCTTTTTATCAAAAGTCTTGTATAAAAAAATGTAAGATATATAAAAATATATATTTGACATTATATTATATATTAGGTATTATACATAAAATATTTACTTTTTTGCATAAAATAGTAACACAAAAAATGAATTAATAGAGAATGGGAAGTTCTTATTATTTATGTACATTAATATACACACAAGCTACAAGCTATAAAAATATACACTTGTTTATTTCATGCATTTTGATGTTACAATGCAGGCAAAGAGAAAAGCATGAAAAATTTGTGAAGATTAAGAGAAGCATGCATAGTATAAAAACAAATAAACATGCGTCTTTTGACCTGTAAAATAGATTTTGTATTATATTTTCTATATTAATATTAATAAATTTCCTATTAAATCAAGCAGTTATAATTACTTGAATAAATCTGATTCGATTATGATCGATTAGTTAATATTATTAAGTAACTGTCATAACTGTTACGTTACCTTTGCCTTGAGCTTTTCCACTTCCTCGTCCGCTAATGAGAGTTTATACTGACTCTGCAAGCAACCAACGACACGCATAGCGTATAAGCAAAAAAAAAACAAAAACAAAGAAAAAATGAAATAAATACACACTGTGCGATTGCAGTGAACTTACATATGTGATACCTGCACTCATAGTTTACACACATACACACAAAAGTATGTACAAATACAGTATATGCGCTACGTATCATGGAAATGTCATTGTTGAACAATGCATTATCTAATGACTATTTACAAAAAAAAAATAAGGCTAACTAACACCACACATATAAGTAACAGGTGTCTAAACATCTGAATGAATAAGATTTTTAAATAAACGGATGAAAAAGGGATACAGATTCGAGTTGTAAAGCGCAGAATATAAATACGCAAAATACCTCTTGCAAGAGCAATCTCAGACTGTCTACATCGCTCTGCGTAGTGTTGTGCGAAGAGCCAAGTATAGGAGATCGGTTGCGACTAGAAGGCGATAGGTAGTTCTCGATAGGGCTGTGTGCTGGTTCTCCCTCTGAACAGGAAGACATTGCCGGCGAACCGGGGATCCCGCTCGTCCCGCTGCCGACGGAGATGTCCTCGCTTCCTCGTTGGCCATCGGGAGAAGCATCGGAGAAGTTAAGTTTTCTGGAGAACGTATTTCTTTTTTTTAATGTCGGTCGAAGTTAATAGTTTTATTATTATAACGCTAAAATTTGTTAATATTTATTACAGAAATATAACATTGGTTACATAAAACGTGGTTCCCTCAGCACTCCAAGATGCCTCAGGCTCTCATTGAAGTGGCCACAAAGTATCGTCACGGAATTTTTGCGAGCAAGGATAAATCATCATTGGGAACGCAGATGAGACAAGTATTTAAATTAAAAGAAGACAGAGTCTTCAAACTGAGTTGAAAAAAAATAACAAAATACATAATAATTTTATAACATTACTTAAATTTCAAACATAAAAACATGTCAGTTATTGAATTACTGAATTATTAGTCAAGTAATTATTATAAAAAACGGATCTTTCATCATAAAATAAAATATCTAATTTTTGGAAAATAAATTTTACTATTTGTGCCAGATTGATTTTATATTACATCATAATAAAATTTGTCATTATAAAAATAAATAATTATAAATTATAACCGATAAATAATGCCTGGTTTATGCTTCGGTCTTAATCCTAAAATCCTAAAATTTAGCCAATGGAATACAGATTTCAGTTAGAACCAGTTAAAACTGGTAGCCCTATTGGCTGAATTTTAGGATTTTAAAATTAAGACCGAAGCATAAACCAGGCATAAGAGCCTTATACGGTCGAAGTTAGATCTTAAAATTCTAATAATTTCGATGCTCAATCAGGCATCATATTTCAAAGATATTAATATGCTGAAAAATTGTAATTAAACTTATTGCGAAAAATATTACCTCGGCCGGGAGTCGAACCCGGATCTCTTGTATTCCGTACGAGCGTCCTGAGCCATTGGATCACCGAGGTCTTAGTAATATTTTTCGCAATAATCGGTATATATAGGAGACTAAGGGATTACTAAGGCCTTTAATGGCTCAGGACGCTCGTACGGAATACAAGAGATCCGGGTTCGACTCCCGGCCGAGGTAATATTTTTCGCAATAAGTTTAATTACAATTTTTTCAGCATATTAACATCTTTGAAATATGATGCCTGATTGAACATCGAAATTATTAGAATTTAATTTAATTCGCGAAATTACTACAGTGGTTTAATTGTGTTTAGTCCGGAAATATTTCGGTGCACAGTTCGTTAAACTACAAAACAGTTCGTTAGACTACAATTGTGGTATATATGTCAAGTACATATATATCATATTTAGTGATTCAAGATTAATTTATTTAAAGCATTTTAAGATCTAGCTTCGACCGTATAGGGCTCTTATTTATCGGTTGTCTCTCACATACGCAGTCACAATATTATAAATTATAATATTGTGATAATATTCGATCTTCGAATATTATTCAAAGATCAAGTTACGTGAATGCGCTCTTTTACCTATTGGCAGCGTTCGCTAGTTCCCTTTCTTTGTCCGCCTGGAGACTCTGTCTAATTAACATCGCCACTTCCGAGTTCTTGGGGTCCCTCTCCCTGCCAATGACAAATCGCACAAGACCGGAAGTGTTCCTCAGTACGCTAGCGGCGTAAGCCTGCGTAACGCCGACCAAACTCTTCCCGTCAACTTCAACGATCTGGTCATTCACCTGGATTCGACCCTCGCGCGCGGCCGCACCTTTCTCCGTGATAGTTTTCACAAAAATGCCCAACTTCTCTAGACCAGCGTCTGCACCCACACCCATCCCGATTATGCTGAGGCCCAGGCCTTCCGGACCCTTCATCAGCTCGACAGGAAATACCTAGGTTTTTTGAAAAGATTAGTATCATAGCGCAGGATTTTTCTTAAGAAAAAGTGTTTAATTTTAAATAAAAAATTGAAGAAATTTTTAACATCTCAAAATGCCTCCCCTTGAAGCAATCACAAAATACTATTATATTTGTGAATAGATAAATTAGAAATACAACGAAAACGAAGTGTTCAAAGACTTTAAAAATAAAATATGAGAAGAAATTGTAAAAAATCAGCGATATTACTTGCCAAGATTTCCAATGTGAGGCTAATATTATTTTTATTTTATGGAATACTAAAAAAAAAGGAGTGCAATTTAGGATTACCTCCATTTTTTCGACGCGTTTTTCCAGCTCGTATTCTGCACTGGCCGCCACGGGGTCGACGTCCTCGTTGCGGCGATCGTATTCATTGACAGAATGCGTGGAATAAACACGCATGGGACCGGTGTCAAAGGACACTTTGGAGGTTTTCTTGATGGGCACGGTGGATGGATAGTCTTCGTCATCTTCATCAGACTCTGGAATTCCCGCTACTTCCATCCAAAAGTGGCCGTCCTCGAAATAATGCACGCCATTCTCCACGAGTACCTAATTAATTAAATACCCAAGTTAATAATGTCGCAAAATCAAAGTGGCAAAAAAATAAAAATTATTAAATTATTAAACACTGTTGTAAAAAACAATACATTCTTTATTCTGATAAATCTATATTTCTCTAGTTTTTTTTTATCACAAATCTACTTTCTGATTCAATTAAGTTGAAGAAAAAGAAGTAAGCTAGTGCTTTAATTGTGATAATTACAATTTTTCCTGGAGTTGGAACGTAGTCGTCCTGTTGTTCGGTTTCAGTGTCATCGTTAGTTTCATGAGTGTCGTTTAAGCTGCTGACGGAGCCGAGTAATCCGCTCTCACTTCCTGTGACTGATCCTATCTGGCTTTCCGTCAACGAATCTATCGTCAGGTCACTGCGAGATCTATGAGACAAACTGAAATAAATAGAGAGTTAACAGATAAATCGATAGAGAAGCTAAGAGTAATTCTCAAAATTATAGAATAGTTCTAAAAGTTGAAAGACCTTAAATCATCCAGTTGTCCAAGAATTGATAAGAATTCGAGTCTTTATCCTAAATTATAAAAATTCAAGGAACGCAATATTTTTTAAATTCTAAAGGAGATCAAAGATTAAAAAATTTTTATTCTCCAGAGATCCAGAAGAACAAAATTTTAAAAACATTACAATTTAAAAATTCAAAAATTTGCCAAAAACAAATAATATTAAAATCGAAAAATTTACTTAAAATCGTTAAAAGAAAAAATAGAGAATAGAAATAAAATTGCAAAAAGACATAAGAAAAGACGCGCAACCGAAAAGACATAAAAAATAAGCTCGTTCACCTATAATCATGAGTAGCACTATTGATAAGACTGGAATCAGGAGCAGACAGGACATCGGACAGCCAGTCGGGCGTGTTGTCCTGGTCGTCCCTATCTTTGTCCTGTCCTTCCTTATCCTTGTCATTAGAAATCCCATCACCTATTATTGCGTCATTGGCACCAGTGGGAGACAGCAGCCTCGCTATCTCCTGCGCTTCCTCGTCCGATAGCAACGCCGAACCTTGTCTAATTTGTTTCACGAATCATTCACACTGTTTTACGCACGAATTACGAAATCGCTGATAGCGAATCAATTCTGCAGTTAAATGACAAAAGCAGTTATGCTCATTCATTAATGAGACATTCCTCGATATTCCTTATATATATTGTTGAATATTAAACTTAAAAACATTTTCATAATAGGAATGATTATATAATTCAACAAAGCTTTTCTTCGTGAAGAAAAATGTTTCTTGATTATCTTAATCTTCTCACTAAAAGAATAGCGACTAAATAATGATAAGAGATTAAAAATACATAGATTTTAAATAGTACTTTTAAAAAAATTATCTTTTCTTTTCTATGTATTATTCTTCTTCACAGAATAATGAATGGATACAATTAAGATATATTTATATATATTTTCTTAGTCTCTTTGATATTTATTATAAATAAAATCAAAAGAAAAAGTAATATCTTAATGATAAAACTATTAATTTTTTAATAAAAGCTTCACCTAATCTTTTTTTCTAAGATGCTGCATGGACCATGGCAATCAGCAGATTTGCATTCAAATAAACACGAACGTATTAGAATTAAAATGAAAGAAAAACAAAGTTATTAATACTAAGCCTCAAATAAAAAGTTCTTTTTTTAAAAAAGGTTTTTGTAAGATAAGTTTAATTCTCTTATATATATGTTTAGTTCACTCATTGAAATGTCAACATATTATTTTTCAATCATTGTAAAATAACATATCTGCTTCCGTTATTAAATCACAGAATTGCAAATGTACTCACCTAATCTTTTTTTCTAAGATGCTGCATGGACCATGGCAATCAGCAGATTTGCATTCAAATAAACACGAACGTATTAGAATTAAAATGAAAGAAAAACAAAGTTATTAATACTAAGCCTCAAATAAAAAGTTACTAAGTTGCCAGATTGCAGCAAAAGAAATTCATGGTACTATTACACTATAAAAAATACAATTGCTGTATTAAAAATGCGAAAGTTATATGCTAAAAGCAACTCTTAGAAACAGCATCATCCCAAAACTGTCGTCTTTTTATTGATATTAATTATTAATTCTTAATATCAATAAAATTAAATATTAAAAAGATGATGATTTTTCCTTTCTCTCTTTTTCTAAAATTCTTATATAAATTTCTATGTATCAAACTTTCTAATCTCTCTAACATCGACTCCAAAATTCTTTCTCTTAGTCGCTATATATTTACCGAGAACTCAGAAGATTTTCAGCCTCGTCTGGAGTCATAGTATCTGGCGTCAAAGGAGTGATATGATTAACACTATTCTTCGAAGCTGTCTCTGCAATTCCGACAGAATTGTCCTGTATTTCCTTTGCCACACATTCGACATTTGTAACAGTCTTCGTATCACTGGAGTCACTATCTTCAAATTGGCTGCTTTCTGACAGTTGCTCGTTGGACTTTTTGCTGGAATGTCTTTGCGAAAGCGTATTAACCTGAGAGCTCTGATTGTTGCTCTCCGATAACCGGAGTTTTGCTAGTTCAGCCTTCTGTTTCTCTTGCTCCCACGTCGTTTGGGGCTGCTCCATCTCCTTCTCCAGCCTCCTACTCAAGACACTGTTCACCGCTGCTATGCACTCTTTTCTGCTGCTGATCTCGGACTTCGCCACTTCTGTCACATACTTCTCCTCGTCTTTACTTTCCTTCGTGATGAGCCCAAAACTATTCATTTCCTGGCTACGAATAGTTGCCTTGTCTACACTATCCTTGCTTTCGGACTCGACAAAGCTGGAACGCTTGCCAGAGACCTCTTCTCTGTTTTTCGCAATCTTCTCTCTTACGCTGATTTTGATTTGATCGTTTTTCGCATTTGAGACAGTCTTCTGGCATATTCCATCATTGCCCGCTTTCATTTTTGCCTCCAACATATCCTCCGTAGATGTAGTATTGATTTTCATTGCTTCTGTAGTATCGCTGTGGTTCTTGGTCTCCGTGTTTGGTTTCGATTGAGTTTTGCATTCGATATTACTCTGTGAAACAATTTCTTCATTCTGTTGTAACTTCTTGGCATACGGAAAGGGCACAGGAATCTCCTTATGTTCTAGCGGCGGATATTCCTGATCAGAACTGATGACAGAGGGTGGACGTGGACCCAGACCTGCAGCCTGAAGATCAAGTCGCACATGAGAACGTCGAATGACCGTGGTAGTGTCCGTCTCGTTAAACTTGAATTGATCTTTCTCGGAGAGGCTCTCCGTTCCTGAGACGCAGCTCTGATACGTGGCCGGCTTCTCCTGATCCTCCGCTTCCAAGTCATAGCTGTTGCGACCTGAATATTTGAAAAATAAATTTATGATATTAAAAGTACTGCGCAGTAAGCTGAAATAGCTTATCAGACTAACATAGACGCTGAAGTACCTCCACAATCGATGCAAAGTAATCGCAGGCACATAATTTTATGTTTTTCTGGAGTACGTGGCGCTCCAAGTATAAAAATATTGATACAAAAAATAGTATAGCGTTTCATATATAAACACTAGTCTTGTGTATTCTATTACAAGATCACACATTCGCGCAGAATATACAGTCTTTAAATCAACTTAATTAAACTATAGCACTTAGTAGGGAGAGTTAAGCTATTGATTATTTAATGTTATTTAGCGTTGAATTTTTTTTAAAGTTTATTATCTTATTTATGTTTATATTTAAGTAATAAATAATATTTAGATTGCAGATTTTTATTGCATGTTTAGATAATTATGCAAAATTTTATGGGCATTCTTTGTATATAATTCCTTAATTTAACTTATTTTTGTATCGTGACACATTTATTTTTCGTTTTGATTCTTCAATTTAACTTCAATTTTTCATTAGTTTGTTAACTTATAATATAAAGAATATTTGATCTAAAAAATTCTACTTGTAAACATGTGCATATTTCCTCACCAATTTATTAATAGATTCAAACTTCCTTATGTGTATTTATTAACAAATTAACATTTTTATATTTTCCATTTTCAGAAATGTATGTTATATCTATATTTATATACATCAGCAAAGCATTTCACAAACTTGCTGTTTTCGCATTTATAAAAAGCATTATGACTCATTCTATCTTCAAAGAGGTCACTATAGTGATTAAAACTGATTTCAAACACAACATTGACGATTTTCAAATCCTAAAATTCGAGAGCCCCAGAGACACTTTTGCAAAGTAAACGACAAGGCACGAGCGTTTGGCCGCTGGACAAGCCGCACGATGATTTCTATAAATAATACCGTGGCACACTAGTAAAAGAGGAGGTGGCAAAGTAAAGGGAAGGAGAAAGGGGATAAAGCGGGGAGCTGCGTCTGGTACTTTTACTTTTTGGCATTTTGGCACACTGCCATCCCAACCCACAACAGCGAGAGTCACCTGGCCTCACCGATATTTCTCGAAAATGTAAAGATTGATTTTTTAAGTTAATCATTTATCATAAAGACACTCAATATATATTAAATATATATTAAAATCAAAATATAAATTCAATAATTAAAATTATATATACACACAAGTTTTTATGTAATTTTTTAAAAATATTATTTAAACATTATTTTTTTTAGTAGGCATTATTTAAATTATTAATTTAAAAAAACAAAATTATACAACACACAACATCGACAACTTTTATTGATCTTGATAGTCATTAATTTCTTTCGATGCATTTTTCCTATTCATAATAAAGTTCTTTGGTCTCATAAAACTTTATACAAATTTCATAGCTTACCTGTCTGATGTTTCTCCGACATTTCCTTCTCCGCTTTTTCCTCCTTGCTATCCTTGGAGGGTGAACTAGGTGAACTCATGCTGGAAGAGGCACTGTCGGTGCCTGCGGAAGGCAGACCTAGCTCAGATTCCGGTGATCGCATCAGCTCGGTCCTCTTATCGTCTACTACAGTCTCTTTTCTTTTCGCATTCGGTCTGGCCCAATCGGGTCTTGGATCCGGCCTGGTCACTTCGTTACGCAGTTCGGTCTCCAGAGTCTCCTTCGACGAGGTTTTCAGATCTCTTAAGTCCACAGTCCTCTTCAGAATTTCGTCGTTTTTCGCTAGCCATTCGTTCCTCCACTCGGAAGTTTTCGCTGGCGAGTGAATTGGGCTCGGGGGACAATTAAAGTATTCTGGCGCCTCCAGCAGATCGCTCTCCCTCCTCGTGAGGATATTGTCCATCGAGGCACTTCGAGTTGGACTAGAAACCTCATAGTTTAGTACAGGCGATGCTTTTGTCTGCTCTGAAAAGTCGCTATTATCGTTTATGATGGCAGTTTTGGATTCTGGAATTGTTGAGTCTTTTGTGGCTTCTTTCGATTCCTCCATAGCCTCCATGACCTCCTCTTTTGAAGACTCTGTTGGTTTAGACACTATAGCTTTGAATGCTGGCGCTTCTTCTGTAGACGTAGAATTTTTCAAGGGCTCTTTCGAATTTTCTGTTGGCCTCAAAACTGCATCTTTGCATACTGAAACTACTTCTACAACTGGTGGGTTTTTTACAGTTTGCGTGGTAACTTTAGAAGCCTCCTTAGTGTCCTCCACTGATTTCGAAACTACAGCTTTATTTCCTGAAATTGGTTCTGCAGTCGCGGAGCTTGTCAAGTTCTGTACAGTGGATTTAGAAACATCCTTGGCAGCCTCTGTCGACCTCGAAGTCACGATTTTATTTCCCGTAACTGCCTCTGTGATTGCTGCGCACTTTAAATTCTGTGTCTTGGAAGCCTCCTTGGAATTCTCCGCTGATTTCAAAGCTGCTTTCGAATTATTCTTCTGCACAACGGCGTACTCCGGCAACGGAGCGTCCTGAGTCTTATCGGTGCCGCCAGTTTTACTCTCTTTCGGACTATTCTGAGGTTTCTTCTTCTGCACAACAGCATACTCCGGAATCGTTGGCGAAATGTCGTCGAACCTCTCCACCGTTGCATACTCCGGACTTTCTAGTAATTCAGATGAGCTGCCAGAGGCGATACTCGCCGGTCGTTCTCTTCTACTGGCTGCAGATGAGTTCCTGATAGGCGGAGGCGGTGGTGGGGGCGAGCGTGCCGAGCAAAAGCTCGCTGATCTGGTAGCTGGGCTGGCAGAGTCGCTGGCTACCGCGCTCGAATTCTGGCACGTATCAACGAACGATGACGACTGCTGCGCCTGACTCTGTGCATTCTGGGAGTTCAGAGAAGTTTGGACTAGCGAGCGATTCGGATCAGAATTGTAGCGATTCGGTCTAGTCTTGGAGAAGTGGCTAGTCCAATTCCGTTGCTTCTCGATGAGCTCCTTCGAATTCGGCCGGCGTTCCGGTTTTTCCGGCCGCTCCGGACGATCATTCTCCTTGCCCGTGCGTTCGACTTTACCCACTCCCGCGCCAGGACGTCGCTCCGGCGCACAGTGGCCATTTTCAAAGTGTCGCTCCGCGTTCAAAGTCGGTACGCTGGCGCTCCACGTGCTTAGGTGTTCGCGGCTGCCTGGGGGAGAGGGTGAGTGAGGGCGGGGTGATCTCGCGGGTGACGTGCACCCGGAACCTGAATTCGCAGAACTGGAGCGAGACCGGAGACCGTGCAAGTTGTTCGGTTTTGTAACCCGTTCTACCCTGTAGATTAAACAAGGATATATATAATGTTAAAGTTATTCTAAGAATTATTTATTCTATTCAGATTCAAACTTTGTTAAGAAAAATTGATAATATAATGTAATAATATCTATAATTAAAGTAATAAAAAAATTAATTTACATATAATAAACTAATAAGTAAGAATAAAGATAAATCTATACAAAATATAATTGAAAAAATTTAAAAAGTTAATAATTAATGAATAAAACCGGGGATAAAAATATAATTTTAAGAGAAATAATACAAATTTCTGTGATTTAAATTGCATGCTTACGGTCTGTTCGATTTGTTTTCCTCGCCAAGTTTCTCGAAGAGGGCTCGCGCATTGTTGAAACGTGCCACATGGCTCTCAGTTCTGACCACTGTTACTTGCGTCGGAGATTCTTTCAATGGAACAGCTGGCTCCTTAAATCCATCCGAGAGAATATTGTTCGTTCTTAGATTGTCCAATTGCGGTTTGGATTGAAAGATGTTCGCGATGGCTGACACCTTAGAGCCACCCACTCGCTTTTTCTCTTCAATCGCCGCCATGTCTGGCACAAGCTTTACATAAGAAAATATATTTAGCATATTTTAAATTCGTTGTAATCTAAAATAATTTTAATGCAAATTATTCCTTAGTAATAAAAATCGTTGCTAAATTTTTGAAAATAATAATGTAGAGAATAACATCAGAAATATATATGCAATAACATCAGAAATATACAAGATTATTTTATTATTAATTATGTATATATGTATAATAATATATAAAAATGTATAAAAAATTATATTTTAATAAAAAGTTATATTTTAATATTCGCAACTTCTTTAAAAAAATTTTACGTTTCAACAAAATTTTTTGATAATACTTAATAGATTACTTTACCTATGGCTGATAGTAAGTAGTAATATTTATATATAAATGCTAATCATTTAAATGTTTCAGCCCATTGTCATTCATGCATTTAATTAACTTCATTGCAGTAACCTGTAAAAAAATTATTAAATTTATATTAAATTTAATCAGTAATTTTTGAAGATAAAAGATTAATATATCTTTAAATATATATACAGTAATAAAAATATATATATATACAGTTTGATATTTTGTAATAAAATGACGCAATTAATTAAATTTAATAAATTAATCTTGATCAATTAATACAAGATCCTGTTTTGCTTTACTTATTTCTATTTATCTCAGATACTATTTCGTACATAAACTTATAAATTAAATTAAACTATAATAAATTAAATAAATATATTAAGTTGTAATACGCAAGTGACGGAAACAGAAATTATTTTAAAATAAAATTTTACGTATTTTTAATATTCTCTAAGTTAAACTTGTCTAGATTTCATGCTTTCGTGGTATATCAAAGAACATACATTTTCTGCCATTGTTGTCTATAGCTATCACACATTAATACACTCAATTGGATTTTCTGACCTTTACAGAATTTGAATATTTACCTCTTTTTCTTAAAGAATTAATACCATATATTGTCCCCCAATTTTACTATTTTTATAATATATTTAAAAATATTCTACAAGTAAGAGTATTAAAATATAAATACAAATGCATAAAAATATATTCTTCAAAAACACCAAAATAAAAATTACAAAAACAGAAAGAGCAATGCAAAATAATATCTCATACAGCAATAATGAAAATTAGTTTTATATAATAAAATTATATGTACGAAATTATAATTTTTGCAAATATTAATACACAAATTTAAAAATTATTTTGTAATCGTTATAAATATAATTAATTAAAGTAAACATAATAATTTATGATATTATAACAAATTTATCTTAAAACACTTAAACCATTTTAATGGTAACAAACTTTGTGACATTTTTGTTTTATAATTACATTTTTTAAATATATTTTTATGTATAACTGTTATATCTGTATTTATCTGAAAAATGTTAATGGAAACAAAACCTTTGAATGACAAGTATAAGATATAATAGGTGGGTCTGCCATGCCTGGGTTTCAACCCTCCTCCCATAGCACACCATGTTGCTGCAATCAATACTTGAATGCTGTCCCTATGGTAGATAGATGCTAAAAGAGCTGCAATTTTGCATCACTCACATGTTCATGTAATTATTTGCATGACTATAGACATAATCACGTATGTTTGTATTACACTGAATGGTGTTTGATATGAGGGGTCATTCACAATGTTTGCTATCTAAGTGTATTCTAGGATATATCTACATACTTGAGATTTGCTATAAATAAACAAACCTATATTTAGATATAAAGCTCTCTGTATCAGTTATGAATTGTTTATCTTGAAAAATTTAATTCTTCCTTGTTTATCCTTCAATATTGGAATATTAGTAAAAAAAAGTTTGTGTTAAATGTTACAGTTCATCACGTGTGTGTAAAAAAGTTATGTTAAATATTACAGTTTATCGCATGTGTGTCCCTCCACATATCCAATACTTTGTATCCAAACTTAATTTGATAAATAATCTCATAAAATAACACAATCTACTTTACTATATGTTGCTTCGATCATCATTTGAATACGAAATCAGTAAACTGCTTTATGTATTTTAATTTTCATTCAATTAATAATTCGATAAAAATGTAATAAAGATAAAATTAATTGAACATAATCAAGAATTCATTACATCAATAATATTACAAAAGTCTGTTAAAATTGTAGATAATAGAAAATCAAACGTAATATCTTTATATTATGCTATACAGAGAATAATCCTAATTAATTAATCAGTGAAAAAATAAATGTATATTAGTGAAATTAATTAAACAATCTCCAAATTCAGAAATCTCATGAACTTATTTTCCCCGGTAGCTATTGCTTATAAATTATCTTATATGGTAAAATCGTATAAGATTGATTTAAAATGTCAGTAACAACTAAACATACATTAATAAATTAGTAAGATGTAATATTGAAATTATTAGATGTATATATAGGGTGAGTGCAAAAATTCGTGCTTGATTTATTATTCAAAGTTCAAACAGCTACAATTTTTTGAAAAATGAACGAAATTTAAACTAAAAAAAGGGTTTTAAAGCTTGAAATCTCTATTTTTGAATGATTACTATATATTTTTATAAGTGAGTTTTATAATTTTTACATATAGAAAACTATATTAAAACGGGAAATTTGTTCTTCATTTTGTGGGTCTCTCACATGTCCAAAAAAATTTGCAAAAATTTTTGAATTTTTAATGTAAAAGAAAAATCGTTTTTAAAAAATGTCCCTACGATTTTTTGTTACTGAGTTGCGAATTAAATAAGAATATTTTGACTTTAATTGCTCGTAACTCCGTTAACCATCACAATTTAAAAAAAAACAGATTCTTAAATTCTCTCATCAGATAGAGTAAGATTTAGATTTTATTTTATTTTTAACAAAAATAACAGCTGTTTGAATTTTGAATAAATTGAGTACAATTTTTGCACTCACCCAATATATGTATTGTATATCCATCAATCCAATATTTAATATTCAATATATTTAATATCAATCTTAATTTAATCTCACAAAGTGCAATCTGATTCAATATTATTACATAAAATTTGTCTCGACCATCGCGCGTTAAATATTAAAAATTTATTATCAATAAATCACTTTATTTCTAGCATAGATTGAATTAATATTGCAAAAATAATATAATAATAAAGTTAATGTAATTAAGAGCTCTATAACTTTGCTCTGCTCTTTCACAATCATCTATGATAGAATATCTATCAAACAAAATACTTCCCATATTTTGCTATACAGAGAATTACTAATTAATTTGTCATCAGTAAAATAAATTACAAATCATAATTTATAATCAGTAAAAATGAAATAAATGTATATTAAAGAAATCAATTAAATATAATCTTCAAATTTAGGAATCTCATGAATTTATAACATTTTTCCACAATTATTAAATAAATGTCACACTATGCATTGAAAAATTGTAAATTAAAGATTAGACTTCAGAACGGAACAGATTAAAATTAAATATTAAAAATTATCTCTTCTAGTCTCCAATTCCCTTCTAGTCTCAAATTCTAATTTCCAATTCCCAATCCTCACTCTTTAATGAACTGTGACATGAACTTTTAGCTTTGCTTATAAATAATCTCATATGATTTTATCATTTAAAACATGACTACTATAATAAAACAAACATTTTAGTAAAATATCCCTACATAATTAATTCAGCAGCATTATAAACAATGTAACTTTTCTAATGGATATCAAATAGTAGAGCAAAAAATTCACTTTAAAGTTTAACTTATAGTTAACATTTTAAGGTCATTTGAGATAATTTATAAGCAGTGTCTACAGCCTATGCCTGCATTAGAGATTGAGGATTTCAAATTGAAGATTAGAATTCATCTAATGAGAATAAAACAAATTAAAAATATTAAAATTAAATATCAAACATCATCTGACTAGTCAAATTCTAATCTTCAATTTACAATCCTCAACCTCCAATACAATGACACAGGCTTTAGATAAAGCTTGTAAATTATCTCATATGACTTTATCATTCATTTAAAATTTATATAACACTACTAATATAACAAAACAAGCATTTTGACAAATTAAGGAAATACACTTCCTACATAATTAATTCAGCAGCTTTATAAACAATGTAGTTTTTCTAGTAGTTGTCAAATAGTGCAGGAAAAAACTCACTTCTCTCTCTTTAAAGTTTAACTTATCAGTAACATTTAAAAGTCATTTGAGGTAATTTATAAGCGATGCCTAAAGCCTGTGTCACTGTATTGGAGATTGAAAATTGCGAATTGGAGTCATCAGAATTCAATCAGTGAGACAATCACGAACTGTTACTGCAATTTCAATAAAACACTGAGATTAGAATATTAATAATACCACCGTATAATTAAATGCAAGTAGGACTGCAAATTAAAAAATCACCATTTTTAAATTCAACAACAATTCCGGAGCGTAAAGGTAAAACGGAGCAGATTCCTAATCGTCACCGGACGTTACTACTTGCGAACTAAATTACCCAATTAATAAATTTCAAGCTTGAGATCGAGATATCGGTTTGATTGATGCAACAAAACAATAATAGCAGCAAGATAAACGTAGCGTAACGTTCGGACTCGCCGAACCCGCAAACATTCACGAAACAAAACATCCTCCCGATGTCTCGATCGCCATTACACCCCATGAGGACCCCATGAAGGCGCCGCTCCGCCGAGCTCGCCGGGGCCTTCACGGGGACGCCGCCGATCGTATCCAGGAGGCGTGCAAGCCTCCTCGCCGCCGGTGGCCGTACCTCCGCCGCGGAATTAACTTTCGAACTGACCCGGAAGACGATGTCACCATGTGCGCGCAAGCAATGCAAGCATCTTTCTTGAACGGGCGAGCCGCACGACTTGGAACGACTCCGCTCTGCGGCGCCCTCGGCAGTTTGCTTTACGGTTGTTCTCGCGTCGCGTTCTCACGGCACGACGAGACAGGACGACGACCGACGATGCGATCGACGACGACGACGACGACGACGAATAGTAGGAGGAGGAGGAGGAGTAGACGGTGAGGGTGCTCAGCCCCGTGTGATGTTAATATGCGGTCACATCCGCCATATCCGTAGCGGCGTGCTGGCGCGTCGTCGATTCCGTTCTGCGACACCTAATAATCACCGTTTTACGACACGGCATCTTTCCATATCGCGAACTTGGGCGAACTGCCCCTCGGCCGACGGACACCGACGGACACTGCCCGACTCCGACCTGTAATAAATTGACAACCGCACGCAAGATGAATGAAGATGGCCGTTGAAAGTCTAGGGACAGTGATGCCAAGTCTGTTCGAAAGTTATTTCTTATATTGTGATTTTCTCAATATTTTAGGTATAATTTCGATTTTTTTTGTATTTTCTTCCCCAAAAGTTATCCGGAAATTTTCCTAAATTTTTTATAACCCCAAAAAATTTCCCGGTAAAAAGAAAAAAACATCAAATTTGAAAGAAAATTCTATAAATTTGGCAACTCTGTTTAGGGATTTTCATCAGTTTCCTAATCAGGGAGCTTATTACAGTTTTTGTGACGAAGTGAAAATTATCGTAAT
The DNA here is from genome assembly GCF_001594055.1 of Mycetomoellerius zeteki. Classification (NCBI taxonomy): domain Eukaryota; kingdom Metazoa; phylum Arthropoda; class Insecta; order Hymenoptera; family Formicidae; genus Mycetomoellerius; species Mycetomoellerius zeteki. The sequence continues at coordinate 187,390 of NW_017257226.1, forward strand.
AAGCCTCCCAGCATATAGTGGCTGCGTTCAGCAGACGCAACAGTTTTGCAACCGTTTTATGATTGTCTGCTGAGATAGGACCATTCTTCTAGATCTAAAAGTATGATCCAATCAGCGCGAAGGAAACTTCCAACAGTTGCAAAACAAACGTTCTGCTGAACGCACCCAATGTTTAAAAAACATTTTTTAAGGCCAAATGCGATTGGTCAATTCCGATGGACTAACTGGCCAGTTAAGTTAACTGAGCTTGATGACAGTGGCTCTTATAGGACAAAATGCCTTCCATTACTTAGGGCGGTATTCATATGAGGGGTCTACAATAGAAATCGTAGCGGTCGTAAGGTTTTAAGTCGTAGAAAATTGACCAATCACAGTTGATTATTCTGCTCATATTCGACTGTGATTGGTTAATTTTCTACGACTTAAGATCCTACGACTACTACGACTTCTATTGTAGATCCCGCAATAGTCGATTCTAAATGATTCTACATTGATCGCATCGCAGCGTCGCAAGCGTGTCGCAAGCGTTATGATCCAATCAGAGTCGAGCTAGCTTGACGTTGATTGGACTGCAACGCTTGCGATGTTGCGATGCGACTAATGTAGAACCAGCTTTATGCGGGGTCTACAATAGAAGTCGTAGTAGTCGTAGGATCTTAAGTCGTAGAAAATTAACCAATCACAGTCGAATATGAGACAAATAATCAACTGTGATTGGTCAATTTTCTACGACTTAAGCCTCTACGACTGCTACGACTTCTATTTCATGCGTCGTCTACAATATATGGAATAAGCTTGGTTTAAGAAGTAAGATTAAGAAATTGACCAATCACAGTCGAATGTGAGAAAAATAATCGACTGTGATTGGTCAATTTCTTATTCTTACTTCTTAAACCAAGCTTACTACTTGTATTGTAGACGGGTCAGTAGACCCCGCATAATATTCAAGACCGTCTTAAGTACAATCTTAAGATGTCATGAACCAATCAGAGGGCCGTATAAGTAACTTGCCGTATTAGTATGAACTAAGGCACTAGATATGTAGGTATTCTCATTCGCCATCTTGGTTCCACTTGATTGATAGGTTACAGTACGATTAGTGAGTTTAAGATATATAAAGGTATATGTTAAAAAGAGCCTAAATTTTGATAAAATACACCGAATTAATCCGTTTTCGCGTAAAAATAAAGATTTAAGAAAAAAATGTCACTCTGTCCTGCGAGATATTAATCCTTAAAGATCCTTAAGGATTAATATCTCTGCTATTAATCCTTAAGGATTAATCTCAGGTTACTAATCCTCTGTTATTAAACATTAATCCTTAAGGATTAATATCTCTGCGAAGCAGACCTTTTTCTTGTCAAATCTTTATTTTTACGCGAAAATGCATCGATTCAGTGTATTTTTATCAAAATTTGAGGTGAGCGGGTTCCTCTTAATTAACATTTACCTCTGTCACTAATCGTACTATGGCAATCAAGTAGAACCAAAATGGCGGATAGGAATGCCTACATATCTAGTGCCTTAGTATGAACGAAAGCATTGAAATCCTATGGTTGAACTTTACCGGCATAAATTAACGGTTACGGCCATTATAAATTAGACTTTCTTCTTCTAAATTTGTACAAACGCGTATTGTATGTACGCGATAGAAAGTACCGATTCCCCATGAGGAGTACTTTTCGAGCTGCGTAGGTTACGAAAACCAATCGTAAATTCGTTTAGCATTTCTGTTAGAGTGTACAACAGAAATTCTAATCAGCAATTGGTTGCATTAGTTCCGCACTTCTCTAATCTTCCGCGAAATACGCCCAATGCCGGCTTTCAGGGTGCCTTCACATGCGGCGTACCTTGCCTAAGCGTAACCTGTGTATTCTAGTAATTTACTAAAAGTTACGCCAGTTTAAAAGTACCTCATTCACATGGTGCGTATTTCGTAAAATTCGCGTAAAACATAACCAATAATTTTATAAAGCTAACCAATGACAGATCAAACTTTCTTTTGTACAATAGAGCAAAAATACTAAACGGCTCCTTTATTGGTTGTTATTATTTAGGCGTATTGTTAAATACGCGTCATGTGAATAGGGTACTTTATACGTAAGAATATGTGAAAGCGCGCTCAGAATGGCGTATTCTAGTAAATAAAAAGTAACGTATTCTAGTAAATTACTAGAATACGCAAGTTATGCCGTATTGACGGCGCCTTTAGTATAGGGACTCTAGCCGTGACACCGGTCTCTGTAAACTGTAAAGTGATTTCAGTTGGTAACTGGCAAGTGGCAGGATGGCGACGACTATAAACGGTGTGTTCCGTGAAGAGATACGCGATGCTATTTTACGTAGCAAAGTACTCGTCGTCGGCGCCGGCGGTATCGGCTGCGAGATCCTCAAAAACCTGGTTATGTCGGGATTCGCCGACATTGAAATTGTAAGTATAATTTTCTAGTTAACGTAACCTCACTTTTGAGCGATTTACATACAGCGTCATCGTAGGGTTGAAGACGCAAATATACCTAATTTCTCCATCGTGGAAAAAACCCTCGTTTTATTCCCATTAACGATGATAAATATGAAGTATTCTTCTTTTTTGTTTTTTTTTATATTGATATTAACACACTTCATTGTTTTAAATAATGAAAGCACTACGAATATCTGTATATTGTACGATACAAATGTTTCTGCTGGATTGAGACGAGTTTTTCAATTTATCGATTGATTGATCGCATTATGCGCAAAATTCAACTTTGTTTCATAAAAGTTGTCTTTGGCACAATATGATTGATTAATCGATAAATTAAAAACTCAATTCTTTTTTTCTCTATCTTTTCTTTTCTGTTACAATTGTCTTATTCATTTCTAACTAATTGATTTGTTTTAATGTTTATTTTTATTGTAATTTGTATATTTTCTTATCATATATGTTTTTCAATCAATATTAAATTACTTCATTATTGATGTTTTGCTATTTAATTATATTTCACATATAAAAAGGAAGTCTATGAAGATTATAAAGATAGAGACCCTAAGATCATAATGTAAGCTATAACAAATTCAACATGTTGATTTTTTCCTAAGCTCATTCTACAATTGTGTAAGCATAGTTGTAAGTAGTTATGGTTGTAAAAATTGACCAACCAATCTAGGATTGGCAAAAACCCAATTTTTTTCAGGAAAACCTAAATTTTTAGGGTTTTTGTGGTTCGTGAGATTTTACCTTTCGACAAACTACTAATAATTGAGCCCATTAAGATGTTTAAATAATCATTTAATTAATATAAAATTTAATTATGATAAGAGTAAAAATTGAAATATGTTTCGACTCACAGAGCCTTCATCAGTTCGTTAACATAAAATTCCTAATTATATTCTATCATATATGAATCATAGCCTATCTTAAGTACTATTGCAATTATTAAGTATAATATTATTTATATTTTTTTGATAGAAACTGTATAATTTATATAATATAATTAAATCTATTTATAAATTATATATTATATTTATATATTATATAACTTGTATAACTTATATATGTATTATGAGTTTAATAAATTGATAATTGAGTGATAAATATGTTTCTTTTATTAAGTTTTTGTTTGAAAATGCTAATCTAAGATATATTAATATTATACAAAACAATGAAAAATTTGTCATGCATCTGGGTTTTTGTAATTTGTACCTGGATTTTTGTATTTGGGTTTTTGTACAAAAATCCAGTTTTTCTATACCAACCCTGGATCAATCATAGTTGAATGTAAGGAAAATATTTGACTATAATTTTTTTCATTATTATAATATTATCTTCAGATTGTTCTCAATTAATCATTATTTTTCAGATTGATTTGGACACAATTGACGTCAGCAACTTAAATAGGCAGTTCCTGTTTCAAAAGAAACACGTGGGAAAATCAAAAGCCAGTATAGCATGTGAAACGGCATTGACATTTAATCCAGATGTCAAAGTGATACACTATCATGACAGTATTACGTCGTAAGTTTATTTTAATGCCTTGTTTTATTTGTAGCAATGCCGACGTATTCATTCGATGTTCTAAAACTTTGTGTGTTTGCAGATCAGAATTCGGCTTAACTTTTTTCAAAAGGTTTACAGTGGTTTTAAATGCTCTTGACAATAGAGCAGCCAGAAATCATGTAAATCGTATGTGTCTAGCAGCAGATGTACCATTGATCGAATCTGGCACTGCAGGTTATGAAGGTCAAGTTGAACTCATCAAGAAAGGCTTGAGCCAATGTTACGAATGTACGCCTAAAGCTGCACAAAAGACTTATCCTGGCTGTACCATTCGCAACACACCCAGCGAGCCTATTCATTGCATTGTTTGGGCTAAACATCTTTTTAAGTAATTATTACAAAATATTTTACGTTAAAAAGATATTTTATTGTGTATTGCACTGATTAAAATGTGTTCGACTCCCGGCCGAGGTAATATTTTTCGCAATAAGTTTAATTACAGTTTTTCAGCATATTAATATCTTTGAAATATGATGAGTGTCGAAATGATTAAAATTTAATTTAATTCGCGAAATTTACTATAGTGGTTTAATTGTGTTTAGTCCGGAAGTATTTCGGTGCACAGTTCGTTGGACTACAATTGTGATATATATGTCAAGTACATATATATCATATTTAGTGATTCAAGATTGAATTATTTAAAGCATTTTAAGATCTAGCTTCGACCATATGGGGCTCTTATTTATCGGTTGTGTCTCTCACATACGCGGTCTGAAAAATGATAAAAATGTGTAAATTTAATTGAATTTTTATTTTTATTACTAAAAATGAATTTTACGAACAATAATTCTTAATCGATTTATTTTATAATGTGGGATAAACGTTGCAGTCAGTTATTTGGAGAAGAAGATCCCGATCAAGATGTTTCTCCGGACACTGCAGACCCTGAAGCGGCTGGTAATATAAATTATACTATAATATATGATATAATTTATAACAATAATTATAACAATAATAGTTAATAATTGTTAATACAATTAGAGTATTTAATTACGATGGTCTTATCTTAAGAATTATACAAATATTTTTAATGTTTATAATTAAATTTCTTATTTTCTATTATTATTTGATCAGTAATAAGTTATTATTGATAGCAAAATATAATAGTAGAGGGAAAGGAGATAATATGGGTTCCCATTTTATTTTTTGTTTAATTATTTTTAGTTATATTCAAGTCAATGATATGTCGAATGATTATTGATCTCAAAATAGAATAACAGTACCTTAAGAATTAACTTAGAATATAAACTCATTACTTACGAACATCAACTACATTAAACTTGACATTAAAAATCATACAAAAAACTTGGATATATCTCGTAATAGAGTAATATCAATTGTCAGCAAAAAAAATTGCGCTAGTTGTGGCAATTATTTCACAATTTCGATATTTAAAATTAAATTAAAATCTTTTACAAGAAATGGTATTTGTAACATAATTGTAAGTGGGAGGCTCACATTGTTATCTTTTCCTCTACTAATAGTATTTTAATATATAGATATAGCTGGAGAAGAGGCTTTGCAAGCTGAATCCAACAATAAAGGCAATATTGACAGGATTTCCACACGAGCTTGGGCCCAATCTTGCGAATATGACGCAGAAAAACTATTCACAAAGCTCTTCCATGATGACATCAAGTATCTGCTGAGCATGGACAATTTATGGAAAAAGCGCCGATCTCCAACGCCATTAAAGTGGAGGGAACTGCCAGATGGAGGTTTGCTACTATCTCACACACAAATATCTCTCCCAATTTTCTCAATGAAAATAATGTATTATTTTCTTGAAGTGGCTGGATGCAGCAAAGAGATCAATCAGCCTGGACTGAAGGACCAGCAACGATGGAGTATTTCCAAATGTGGCTCGATTTTTGCAGAATCGATGAAGACTTTGAGCCAAACATTGAAGTCTTCTCAAGAAAAATCACCAGGCAATCATTTGGTTTGGGATAAAGACGACCAACATGCTATGGATTTTGTTGCTGCGTGTGCCAATATTCGCGCGCATATCTTTGGAATTCCTCAGAAAAGCAGATTTGATATCAAATGTTAGTAACAGTTCCGTTTAATTGCATCTTTCTTGAAATAGGTTCCTGGAATGGGTTCCTGTTCATATTATACTCTCACAATCTCTTCAATTTAAAATTAAAGTATTATATATATGAAATAATATTCTCTCAGGATCGAATCTGGGAAGAGTGTGAGTCGATCGCTTTCGCAGCAACGAAGCGTAACTCAGCATCTCGTTCTTTCTTTTCAAAGTTACATACAATAACAAAGTTATATTCAAAGTTGTAAACAAAGTCAATTATATACAATGTACACTGCAAATAAACAATTTTGAATCATTTTTAAAAAATTGACATTTTTGGGATCAAATATTCGAATATCTATAACAATGTAGTTTTTAAACTAATTCTTCAGATTTAATAACAGTTGAAATCTAAATCTAAAAATTAATTTAATTATGGACATTTGAATAAGAAATCCCAAAAATGTCAACTTTTAAAAAATGTTTCCAACTTTTGATCTGAAGTGTATCTGCGTCTCATTTTGAACATTATTCAAGTTGTTCAATTACTGTTTGTAAAATCTTTGATTCTGATCTATTCTTTTTGTTCCTTAGCAATGGCTGGCAACATAATTCCGGCGATCGCCACCACCAATGCTATCATTGCGGGCATGGTGGTCCTCCATGCCTTCCGGGTCCTTGAGAACAATCTACGAGCCTGCAAATCTGTCTATTTGCGCTTGAAGATGAATCACCGCAATCAACTACTGGTTCCAGAAAAGGCAGTGAATCCACCTAATCCGCAGTGTTATGTTTGCGCACCTACCCCGCAGGCTACGTTGGCAGTTGACACCTCCAGCATGACTATTAAAGAACTGGAAGAGCTGGTACTTAAGAACAGACTCAACATGATCGCCCCCGATGTAATGATCGATGGAACCGGTGCTGTCGTCATTAGCAGCGAGGAAGGTGAAACGGAAGGCAACAACGATAAGAAATTGGAGGAGCTGGGGATCAGGAATGGAACGATTCTCAAAGTCGACGACTTCCAGCAGAATTATTCACTGACCGTCTTTATAGTTTATCGAGAGAAACCTGGTCCAAAGGACGATAGCCCGCAATTTTTAATATTGGCGGATAAGAACGCGCTTCAACCGAAGAAAAATGAAGAAGAGAAAACGGAGAAGTCTTCCAGCTCTAACGGACAGGTGAGCACTTAGGGAAATATTTCTCTCGATTACTTTGTTTATTTATTTGCTAAAAAAATATATTTTTGCAGAATGTGATGGAAACGTCAGAGATAGCTAAGAAACGAAAATATGAAACTGAAGCTAAAGTTGCAGCTAAGAAACGTAAGGTGGAAGTTGATAATGGTGATGATAGTGACGATATCTGCATTATCAGTAACGACGACGTAATTCATGACAATTCAACCGAACTGAATAAATTAACGTTGAGGAAACGGAAGCTTTCCGATGATGGTGATTGCTTGATAGTATGTGATGATGATAACGATTAACTCTGAAAGTAACAGATGAGCTTCAAAAGAAAGAGAGATTGGTTTGAAAACGAATTTGAAAACGTTTGAAATTCAAATCGAAACGAAAAAGAGATAAAATACAACAAAGAAAGATTTTAAAGAGAATAAAAGAGATAGAATACAACTGTAAGAAATAAGATATTTGTGCACAAAAATTAAACGCAAAAGTTTGAGTTATTTTTAAATATAACGTAATTTATATGTGAAAGAGTGAAAAAGTTTATTTTTTCCTATTAGTGACATACGAGTTTCATATTAACAGTTAATTTAATTTTGTATATTGATGGAATATATACTGTGTAATGTATCATCATATTATCATTACTATTGTCATTATCTTGATTAGTAAAAAAAATAGATGGTTTTTTTCTTATATACTAAGGTGTTTTATTGATTAATATTCTCACCTCGTCACTGCAATCTAGAATTTTTATTTAGTAAAATTATACATAATTTCATTTTATAATTAATAACACATGTTTTCAATAATTTAATGATTTCTAAATAAGCTTTCTGAAAAGAATTTATATTCGCATTTATATTTCTTTCATTTTATAAAAATATGAACATTTATTTTTAAAAAAATCAGAATATATCAGTTTACAAAAAAATATCACGTGTTTAAAAAATATTGTTATTTATCAAAAAGATTATTTATCATATGTTAAATATTACAGCATTTTTTGCTTGTCAATTTTTTGCTTCTGCACAGTGCAAATATTTGTCTAACTTATAATTATACATCTCGAAGTCGACTTTATACCTTTTATACAGCCGCAAGACCATATCAGTGGTCACGTTGCGAAAGTATTTGCATGCTACATTAAAATTTGTGACCCCGGTACGAGTACGTTGCAGTCTGGGCAAGTAGATGTTATTTTTATCTAATTTCAATTTTGTCAAGATGTAATTGATCTCTCCGAAAGTGTATTCGTCCAGCTTCAGGACGAAATTGTATCTCACATTGCAAACCGCGCAGTGAGTGTGATATTGGGCCCAGTGAACGTCATCGTGATCCGGAGGTTGTTTCAGCAACCATTCTAGAAATTCTCGGAAGCTGGGTACCACCTTCAGTCTGCAGAGAAACGAAGATTTTATACTACATTCTATATTATTTGAATTAATTATAGAATATGAAAATGAGAGACACAAGCATTCGTTGTATACCTTCTGTCCGCCAAGAATATTCTTTGCAGAACGTTGCCGCCCGATGCGTTGAAACGAAAGAGTTCTGGCCTCGAGAGATGAAGAATTTGGCGAGCATAGAGCCAGGATTGTGCGGTGTACTTACTGGTGTCTTCGATACGATCTCTATAAGTAATTTAAATTAATATTTACTCATCAAGATTAATCTTGGCGTTACAGAATAAATTAGCGTGAATTGGAATTACGATGGAATAACAAAGTTCGTATTTCTCTCTTCAATTTGTGAAAATCGTATCAGTTTTATCGCATATTATTTAAGTATATTGCCTCAGAGTATTTCATAACAAGATTAATTACCGGTATGATGAAATGAGTCGTTGAAATGGATGCCTGACTATAAGCAATTTGAAGATTGTATTATTGCTAGCAAAACGCTGTAGGTCTTTCAAATTTTCCGGCGATAGAAAGTCCACTTCTCTACAAATGCAAATTAACATTTTATGCATTAAATTAGTTTATTCTCATCAAAATAAGATGAAAAAAACATATGTTGAAATAAAAAAACTTAACATATAATTAAGGGGATTGGCGGAATAAAAAAGGCACAATTCTACTTAGGCCCTTTTTCCGGAGATTAGCGCAAATAAATAAGAAATTGATGTTGCTTACATTAATTAAATATGAACGTGTTTCGATTGTCCTGTGATGGTGAAAACGATATAATGTATGGAAAAAGGGCATAAATGATTTAAAATTATTAATGAGATTTTTTACCAGAGATTGAACGAAAATGATATGACAATAATGTGTTTTCATTACAACATATTTATGTTAAAAAATCTTACGAAAACTCAACAGATGATGATTGAACATTATTTATTTATTTCAATTTATTTTGTACAAGTAAAAGTAAAATATATTTCATATTCATTTTGCATTTCTTTTAGAAGACTGAAAATAAAAAATTTCTGCAGTTCATTGTCTTTCCTTTCTGTCGATTCTTACAATATTATGATCAATGTTAGAAAAAAGGGAACTAAGTGCATTTTTTAAATTGCAAATAACTTTTTAAATATTAGTCTCGGTAGTCTAATGGTTCAGAACGCTCGTACGGAATACAAGAGATTCGAGTTCGACTCCCGGCCGAGGTAATATTTTTCTCAATAAGTTTAATTACAGTTTTTTCAGCATATTAACATCTTTGAGATATGATGCCAGATTGAGCATCGAAATGATTAGAATTTAATTTAATTCGCGAAATTACTACAGTGGTTTAATTGTGTTTAGTCCGGAAATATTTCGGTGCACAGTTCGTTAGACTACAATTGTGGTATGTATGTCAAGTACATATATATCATATTTAGTGATTCAAGATTAATTTATTTAAAGCATTTTAAGATCTAGCTTCGACCGTAGAGCTTTAATTTATCGGTTGTCTCTCACATACACGGTCTAAAAATGATATTATTTTTTAAATATTGATCATAATAGAGAAATATTATAACATATAACTTCTCAGACATTATATAAATATACATTTAATACTGTTCCCATTTGTGGTATAATAAAAAAGTAACAAGTTATTTTAATTTTTAATCAAGATTTTGTGATTAGGCCTTTACTCCGCCTATCCCCTCAATTATCTTATAAATTACACAAAAAATAAAGTAAATTTTTCTGAATTTATTAAGAAAAGAGACGGCGTAAATATTTTGATTTCTATCAAGAACTCAGGATTTTTGGCATGATAGATCAGTACGTTGTCTGGTCTGCCATGCCACGCGATGCGCTCAGAATAACATCTGATAATGAATATATTTTAGATGTAAGTATTTAATTATAATTAATATTAGAGTTACTTGTAAAGATCATGGTCGACTTGTCGGTTGCTCATGACGGAAAATAATTTGGTGAAACTGGTGGACGCGACTTTGCGAATCCAACAATATAACGACTTATGTTCGACATTGTATAAAAAATGCCTCTTGATAAGAGGAGTCCTCAGCTTGTACTTCGCGCAGACGTTCGATATTTGTTGAAGTAGAGTCGCGCTCTTCTGTTCAATTAAAATTTTTTTTAATACAATTGTTATTTTTATCTGTGTAAAATAAATTGATAATCGAAAAAATGGAATAGAATCAAATGTAAAATTATTTTAAAAACTTTTTTTACATTAAATTTAAATAACTTTGAGGATTAAAAAAAGATATTCATTTTGATGATAAAAATTGAAATTCGGAATGATTAAAAATTTTGCAAAATTACGCACAGAGCGATTAAAAATTATATTTTGAGTTCAATTATTTATAGTACTACATTTTTCAAACTCTTAGCACCTCTTCCTCGATAGTATAGTGGTTAGTATCCCCGCCTGTCACGCGGGAGACCGGGGTTCGATTCCCCGTCGGGGAGATTTTTTTTTCCATTCCATTATATATTAATCTTAAGATTCAGGTCTACATATTTTTAGTTTCATTTTCTTCTCTTACTTAAATACTTATTTAAGTTCTCAGAGAAATATACCTGTAGGTCGATGGTTCCACCCTCTAATTCGTCTCTCCGCAATATGTTGATCTCCGACTCGACATTCTTAATTATCCTATCTGAAGTCGAAAAGTGGGGCGTTTGTTGCTGATGCTTGATCGTCACGCCTATCGTTTCTTTTATGTCGCAGTTTCTTCTCGTTTTAATTAAAATTATGCAAACAAGGAAGTACAACACTATGCACAAACTATATTTGAAAAATTGCGCTTTAACGGACAATGAATTGAATATCGCGAAGAAAGTCATAATTTACAATTTTTCAGTAGTCATAAACTGCGACACATTTTCATTTTATTAAAATTTATGTAAAACACCACTTAAATCCTTTCAAACTTTATATATAATAGAAATTCATGAAAAAGATTAGAATTAATCTTTGATGTCTATAAAACAACTGCAGCACGTTAGAATCTGTCTGCACTTCTGTCTCCCATCAGGACTAGAAATACAAGTTGGAATATATATGCTTGAAATACCAGTTTCGTGTGGGCGTGTGATATTTCTTATCGCTTGCCAATTTCCTGATTTCGTTTAGACGTCCCTCTCGAATTGTTTATTAAAAAAAGGTTTACGTAATAAGACGACACAATGATGTTTATGAGTTTTATATGAGAATTAGGTACCTAATTAAAAACTGTTGTTTACAAACACACATTTTCCGTTTGTGAGGTCATAGGACGCTTATCACAAGTTTCCTCTTAGTCTAATCTCCGTTCTCTTATTCTAATCAAGCGTTCTGTTCATTTTGTTCTTTCGCTCTAATATAGAAAACGCGAGTAGTAGAAGAATAGAATAAGAGGAAAATTATTTTGTAAGATTACAGCAGATTCAAAACGGAGATCACAATCCTGAATTTTATTAAGTATATATAAACACATGGAATATCACTGAATCGAAAGCAATCCAGTTCTACTGAAGTTAAATTGAAAAGCGAATTGATCTCAAATTAATTCAATTTGCACATTCTAAAAGAATTATTTCACATTAATATGCGGTGTATAAATTTGTTTGGAAAAAAAAAAAAAAAATAATAAAAGGACGCAAATGTCTTTTTATTATATATATTTGAACTTCTTTTTTTTTTTTTGATTGGAGAAATATTTCAATATTATTGCATTTCGTTTACGTGATTACGAAAAATGTTGGACAGTCAGTAAATTGCAAATTTCATTACTCAATGATACAAAAACTTAATTAATCTGTTATTTTATAACAGCGAGAATGTTTGGAATCGCGCTACAGTTACGCGGTTTGATAATTAATGACAATTAAACATCATCGATTAAAATTGCCTTTATAGTAATGTTTATATGGTCGAATCCGCCGATTCCCAGAGTTCTTCATGAGAATCTTGAGAACTCAATTTCAATATTTCAATTAAATTTTTTTTTATTCAATTTATATACAAATTTGGTTTATATTTCTAACATGATATATTAAATTATTTAGATTTTTAATAAATACATATGTTATAATTGATATTACACATATATTTTGTTTGTCGTATATAACGTATAATATATATATATATATAACGATATTACATTATATATATATTATATTTACTTTATATATTTTCGTTATATTCTTTAGAAGTTCAATCAAAGTCAAATACACATAAATGATATGTTATAGCTCAACTTTTTATCAATGAAATTCCATCTCCAATTCTATCATTACTAATGAAGGATTTGGGAACCGACGGATTTTCAAGGGGAACACTAAAGTCGAGATCTTTATCTGCGATCTCTATATCTGTGATGGTCACGAGAAGACCGATGATTGCTGTGCCGACTGTGACGACTGGCTGTCCTCCACAGGAATTCGTCGACACTCCTTTCGTAGCTACGCTTCTCTAGTGCCGACACTGTGGCGTTGTAATCTGGAGGCAATGGTAGACCATCGTAATATCTGAAAAAGAGCATTCCCATTTAATCTTATGTCCCTGATAGGAAAACCTCTCTTTCTTTCTTTCTTTCTCTCTCTCTCTCTCTCTCTCTCTCTCTCTCTCGTTCGATTCATGCTAATAAAATTTTTACTACTTACCTTGGAGGTGGAGGAGGTGGTGGCAGATTATCGTACGGATGTGGGTAAGGCGGTAATGGAGGCAATTGATGTTGCATAGTACGCATGTAATCTGCCACATAAGCCTCTGCAACTGCAGCAACACCCAATCCAGTTCCATAACCCCTAAAAAAAATAATTATCACTATATATAGTAAGCGATCTTTTTACAAATCGTGAGAATTTATATTCTCCTTTGAAAAACCCTAATTTTAATAATTTTTGCGACGTGAACTATGTTGTGTGTGTGTGTGTGTGTGTGTGTGTGTGTGTGTGTGTGTGTGTGTGTGTGTGTGTGTGTGTGTGTGTGTGTGTGTGTGTGTGTGTGTACGTTACAACATTAAATTTTAAAAATTCATATCTATATTGTATATTTATCATTTTAAATGCCATGAATGATCGATATTAAATAATCGTACTTTGTGTAAGGTGAATCGCCTCGATTGAACCATGGCGTGTACCGGTAAGAATGATCCCTGGAACTCCTATGATTTCCTGTAACATCCTGAGATCTAGCCAGTGATGCTAAACGTGATCTCGAGGTCAAAAATAGTTTGCGCCCTCGTCCACCTCTTCGTAAAAATCTAAAACTGCCTATAGGTCTTTTGTCGCGATAACGCGATGACTTTACAACATGTTTCCCTGCTTCCTTGGACTTTCGCAAGATAGGCGTCATTTCGATTCCTGTAAACACGAATAGTATTTATATGCCACATGATTTTTATTAATATAAAATAATAATTAAAAATATATAAAAAATATATTTATATATAATTTATAAACACACATACACACACACATATAAAATAAGATTTGATAAATACTCATATTTTATTAATATTATTTATTAAGATATGTTTGTATATTAACAAATACCTTCATCTTCTGGAAATAATCTGCACAATTCTTCAGCGACTCTGGGCTCGATTTCCTGGCCGTCCCGACCGATCTTGACTTGTTTACCATCATTCCAAGGATTGTACAAGTGTAATGTAGATGTAAAAGGCAATTCCTTCCTGCAAATCCAGTCAACTTTGAATACGCCACCTAAGGCCTTTGCTGATAAGCCAGGAGGTAAAACCTGAAATGCATTCCACAACATTGTTTCTCCTGTCTTAAGACCTACTTAGTGAACAAGAATATAATTAAATAATATTGAAATCAATGCTAAGTTGTTATATTTTATTTGCATACCCAAGAAACTGGACCAGCATCTCGTCTCGATTCTGTACTAAGTCTTGCAAAGCCAGCGAACTTGCCTGATTCCTTCACAGAAAATACCAGCAAAACATTTCGTGATTCCCTGTAGGCTTGATTAAGATTTGCTTCATTTTGCGGCAGTGTGCTCCATACTCCTTTGGCTTTAGACAGTGTCACGTTCTCTGCATTATTGGACTTGATGATGAAAAATCTGGGAAAAGAGACTCGAAAATATTTACGTTCCAAATCTAGATAGTTCATTAAAAATATATATCTGAGTGAGTTAATATATTTTTAATGAACAATATATAATTTGCAAAGTGTCTCAGACTTCGCGTGACATACGTCAATAGCAGATTCCTGAGATAATTTCAAGACAGAAATCCTAATATTGAAATCAAGACTATACACATAATTTTTTAATTAACAATAGTGAAGATATTTTCAAGTATCAATTCTATTGTTTTCTATTCTTCTAAAAATCTTCACTGCTATACAATGCGCCATGTCAGAGCGTGTGAATTTCTGACAGTTCAATTGGCTGACTTTAAACCCTCCTCATTTAAAAACTATCGTAGCCTCGACATTTTATCAGGACATTCGTTTCGAAATGATCTCAGGAATGGGTATCACACAAAATCTGGGACACCCTATATATAGTCCATTAAATACTAGAAATTAAAATGCCTAACGGTCGAAGTTGGATCTTTATAATTATATATATAATTCACATTGAATTATTTAAGCATTAAAGATTCAGTTTTGACCATTATAGGCATTTTAATTTCTAGTATCGATTGCGTTCTCACATGTACGGTTTAAAATAAGATAGTCTTATAGTCCATTAAAAATACAACTCGTCGAACCTTGCGTCTCTAAACAAATAATTCAACTTGGTAGTGTAGTCATAGTTCTTGGTAGTGCCTTTGCTGTCCTTGGATCTAGCCCGCTTCGGTTCGGGACTGGACGACTTGGAGTCTCTGGATCTACCACGTTTGCTCCTGTTTCTCCTGCTGCGCTTATTGTCACCGCGCGAGGACTTGCTCGAGACCGAGCTGATGGTGGGATGGGTGGTGGAGCTGTCAGAGTTGGAGCTGCTAGAGGAGACCTCGCTGCGGGTGTCATACGTCTCGTCCGCGGCGATCCGTAACTCGTCGCCGTTGTCGTTCTCGCCAGAGCTGAGATTCAGGTTGTCGCCATCCGTATTGCTGCCCATGGTCAACTACCCGCACTGTTCCCAGCTGTTGCCGGTTCAGGCGTCCTGCAACGTACAGACAGGAAGGCTTTATTATTTATGGTCACTGAACCACGCAGAGACTGCAACTCTTGAGGAACGACGTATCATAACGTTTCTCGTACATCTTACGACAATAATGCGGTAGCAAGGGACTATATAGTGTACAGCGAGGATAGTTCGGGGATTCCGAATTGAGCGGAAAGTCCACACTGTCCCGAATACTCTCTCTTAAAGCGCCTAACACAAACCGACAGGGACACATGGCCGGACTCGGGCACGATTTCGAAGAGTCTCGGCCGGAGGATCTGGACGGAATATAAACTACGACTTTTTTTATGAACAGTCCTTGAGATTATTATGGCAACATTCTTTTTTTATTTTGCGGTAACACAGAGCAAGCTCGCACAGAGGACGCCGGTTCTATGGAGTCTCTGAAAGCACGGAGGAACTTTTTTTTTTTTTAATCCGGATCGCCTCGTCCTAGTTATTTATCCTCTATGCACACTCCTTCAGCAAGCAGAGGTTTAGTTATGGACAGATCTTACAGCATGACAACCGTTTTTACTTTACGCGTCAAACACGTCAAGAGTCCGTCGGGAGACTGTTTACTGGGTCTTACTTCTCTCTTTTTCTTTCTTTTTTTTGCGTTTTTTTTTTAAATATTTAAATATCTAGAAAAGTTCGTCGCAAAGTGCAGTTTAAACCACTAAATACAGAATTCTTGTCGTTATATGCTCTTTCTCTCTCTCTCTCTCTCTCTTTCTCATTTCCTCGAAAGTCTCGCAATATTTTTTTCGTTTCTTTTTTTCTGACGAGTCCTCCCGAGGGCTCGGCACACACTTACGTGACACCCTTTGTCCCTTCACTGACACACTTCACACCGAAGCACGCTCGGGAATTGTCCGACGCGATCACAGCACCGACACGCACGATTATCCCGACTTCGCAGCAGCGCGAGTTAACGACGTTGAAACAATTCTGACAACGAAACGACGATAAACAATCGCTCGCGGACGGATCGTTCACGAGTCACAGCGTCCATTGTCGTCCATCGTTGTGACGTGCGCCAGCGCCCTCCGAATCAATAAACCCCGTTTTCTCTCGCGGCAGCACCGAGCGGGCACCTCGCTGCACTCTTTGCTCTCTCGCGGCGACTTTCAGAGTGTTCGAAAATTCATGCCGAGAGAAATGAAGTTGGCAATGGCTGCGTTCAGCAGACTCAACAGTTTTGCAACCGTTTTATGAATGGCTGCGGTCAGCAGAGAAAGCAGCTTTGCAACTGTTGTAAAATTCTTCAATATTGGTTTATACATTTAGATCTGTCAGGAACCAAAAGCAAGAACCAATCGTATTGAAGAATTTTACAACAGTTGCAAAGCTGCTTTCTCTGCTGACCGCAGCCATTCATAAAACGGTTGCAAAACTGTTGAGTCTGCTGAACGCAGCCATTCATAAAACGGTTGCAAAACTGTTGAGTCTGCTGAACGCAGCCATTCATAAAACGGTTGCAAAACTGTTGAGTCTGCTGAACGCAGCCATTCATAAAACGGTTGCAAAACTGTTGAGTCTGCTGAACGCAGCCATTCATAAAACGGTTGCAAAACTGTTGAGTCTGCTGAACGCAGCCATTCATAAAACGGTTGCAAAACTGTTGAGTCTGCTGAACGCAGCCATTCATAAAACGGTTGCAAAACTGTTGAGTCTGCTGAACGCAGCTATTAATGACAATTGCGCAATCGTTAATGTGATTACAGCTTAACGTAGCGCAGTCAGAAAGAACAGACCTAATAATCCGTGGCCAACTTCACGTAGCTGTGTCCCAAAATTTACTGCCAGTACTGAAAATCTATAGTGCACGTAATGTAAACTATAGATTTTCAGTACTGATAGTATATATTAGAACGCAGCCTTTATCGTTCAGGTAGTGCAGGAATACTTGACTCTTGACTGCTCTTGATTCCAAACAGTTCAAACTCCAAACTTCATATTGTTTGTCAATTGACAAGTATCCTGCAAACAATGCTTTTGATAACGAATATCGCAATTATAATGCGATTTTTTGTGTACCTCGGTCGTAATAAAGTAGAAAAGAATCGCGGTATTTCATGATTCCGTAATTTTTTCTGTCCTTCCTAATAAATGTCCAAGAACTGTTATTGAGGGTTATGATCTAATCCTAGTTATGAACTAATCCTTACAAAAAACATGTCATTGAAGGTAACTTTACATTCTAATATTAATATTTATACAATTTTTATCTCAAAGTGCATATGATAATTCAATGAAAGTTGAATAATAAATCTGGAAGAGAAACCTTAATTAAAAAAAAAAATGATGTATACCTTATTTTGAAAGTTTTGATTTTGATATAAAGATTATCTTTGCATTTTTTTTATAAATAAACAAAACTACTCAACTTAATACATATATATATTTTAATTATTCTTATTTATTTAAGCTTATGTTTATATATTTATATCTACACATAAAATTTTCCTGTTCAGCACAAAAACGAGTACCGCAGATCCATCGATGACTATCAAACTGCAGCACCTGTGCGGCGTAGGATCGGCCTCTACTGGATTCTAGCAGCATTGAGAGTAGTTCTTACTTTTGTTTCACAGACTGGCTATATTCATCCTGATGAATTCTTTCAGTCCATTGAAGTTATCTCTGGTATGTAACCATCCTGCTATGTTTCAGCATTTACTTTATATTTAAAATATATACATACCTGTTCACTTCTTACAGGAGACCACTTTGATATTGATGTCTACAAGCCATGGGAGTTCAATGCCACCTTTCCAATACGTTCCATGTTTATTCCTCAAATCGTCGTTGGTTTGCCTTACGCGATTCTCAACAAATTGTCTCCATATACATTTTATTTCTTTGGATTATCGTTGAAGAGACCATACTTCTTCGTGCTCTTCCCCCGGCTTTTTATGTGTGCGCTCTCCTTTCTGTCGGATTATTTTCTGTACAAAATCTGTTTCATGTATGGACAGAATTACCGAGTCAGGCTTGTCACGTACGCCAGCTCCTATGTTATGCTGACCTACGCCACCCGTACGCTGTCCAACTCGATTGAACTGGTGCTGACTGCCGCACTGTTGTACTTTGTTTCCCGGTGCATGGCGTATTCGGAGAAAGTACGTTTGACTCCTTCGACTATTAAGCTACATAAAAACAATCGATAAGATTCGTAAAAAGGAACTTATAAACTTAAGAAATCTAGTTTTTAAAATAAAGAATCCGTTAATTATATGGAAAATTACATTTCGATAGAATGAGATAGTTTTCATATATAATGTAGTTTATATTGTGATGAACAAAAGACACGAGGCTCAATAATTAGCAGAATGTCTTTTCTCATCTGTATAATTAACTAAGAGATCTCAATATTTAGTTATTTTTGTATCTCACATTGTTTTAAATCTTATTGTTTTGTGTCAGGTGGTATTGCAGAGTGATTATCTCTCCATGAAATACAATGAAGCAGCGACTATCGTAGAGCGAGTCAAGTACTACAAGCTCAAGGCATTGTTACCCTCGCATTCCCTGAACAGTTGTTTTGTGGTGGCTACATTAACAGTGATAGGGATATTCAACAGGCCGACTTTTATCGCGTTCGCCTTCGTTCCCATCTTCTTCTGGCTGCAAAGAGGATTGAATTCGAAGAACGGCTTCAAAGACTTTCACCTCAGAATGATCGTCTTTGTTCTCTGTGGACTACCGGCTGCGTTGTTTTTCATTCTAGTCGACAGTTTTTACTTTGGATACTTAACGATGGCAGAGATAAGCCAATTGGAGGTCGGAATTAACAATTTTGTGGTGACACCGGTTAATTTTCTCAAATATAATGCGAACACGAAAAATTTGGAGTCACATGGACTGCATCCTCGTTTCTTGCATTTCTTAGTGAACATTCCGCTGCTGTTTAACATTTTAGGGATCATTGGATTGCTGACGTTTGTGAAAATGATACACAGGTGAGCTATATACAGAGAGTCCCATTTTAAACAGTATATATGTAGAATAATTAAGGGATCATATGTAAAAAGAATCATATAATTCTATTTAAAAAATGACCATGACCTTCATATGACCATAGAAAATAGATTTTTTCGACAATTAATTTTACCATTATTTGTCTTCAAACCATACAATTTTTGTCTGAAACATTTTTCTCTAAAATTGAAAAGAAATAAGTTTCAGGGAATATATAAATTGTTTAAAAAAGGATACTCTATATGTCGAAGTGGATATTGAACAGTTAACCGACAATATATTCCTTTCAGCGGGCTGAAGGCACAATGGTTGCATCTACCACGCCTGCAGAGCATTGTAGGCCTGATGATATTCACGTTCATCGTTCCAGTCACCTTGTTGTCTTTCTTTCCTCATCAGGAACCTCGTTTTATAATCCCGGTGCTCTTCCCGCTGGTGTTTCTTTACGCGCCCGAGTTGAGTCAAGTTCCCAGTCTGGATATCGTCCAAAGATACGGAAATGGTGAATCCTCTAGTCCCGTGAAACCGGCGAAGCACAAGTCCAGGAAGTTGATGCTTTGGTACGTCAGCAATCTGCTGCTGGCTTTCTTCTACGCTTTCGTACATCAGGGCGGAATTCTACCGCTTGTGTCTTACATCACAACGGAGTTGAAGGCTAAACCGCATCTTACTCATGTGCACTTGTACACCTCGTATAGTTATTCGCTGCCGACAGCATTGCTACAGTTGCGAAATACTCGCAGAATTTACCGCAGTAGCAGTAATCGCAAGTACAAACTGACGCAGGACTTTCACTTATACGAGCAAGGCTCCAAGCCTCTGTCGTGGGTACTTGATAACATTGCTAAGAAGATAAGGGATTGCGAGGAGAAGTTTGCTGTCGAGAAGATTCCCTACAGGCTGTATTACGCATTACCGGCCTCTGCGATAAACGAGTTCGAGGAATTGTCAAGCAATAATTCATACTCGTTCAGGTTTCATGTAATCAAGACTTTCTATCCTCACATCTCTGTGGAGAAATTGCCGTCACTGCATTCACTCGATGGACTAGAACATTTATTAAGTTTAAGGCGCGATAGTATTTTTACCAGTATCGTCGAGACTGCAAAAGATATTTATGAATATATTGAACAATTTAGATTAATGTTGCTAAAAATCGAATATTTAGTGCCTGAATTGAGACAAAATAAATCGAGGGGCAATAAATGAATAAATTAAAAAGTACAAAATTTTATATTTTTATTTTTAATTATTAGTACAATTTTTTTGACGAAAGAATAATTCAGAACATTAGTAGCATTGCGCATTGAAGCAAATACACAAAGAACATTGTTATACACAAAAGGAAGAACTTTCCTAAAGCAAGCAATTTGTATTGTGTGAGAATGGATTAGAGAAAAGAGAGAAACGATGGGAATGATTTTCCATGTCACACATTCCTATATAAATTATATAATTTATAATTGTGACATCTTATAAAAAAATTAATAGAACGTTAATTAAAAAGTGACATTAAATATCAACTAATAATTAATTGAAAATTATTTTTACTTGTTTTGTTCCATTCGAAAGTTTATGCTTTGTGTGTACCAAGAGAAGATAAGTTTAATCTAATAAGATAGATACTCAAGCATCTCTGTGATCAAGAAGATCTCTTACAGGAAAATTATTGCTGTAATGTATCAAAGTATCCAAAAAAAATTGAGAAGGCACATAAATAAAATATAAAAATAAAACAAAACTTTTCTTTGTTCTAATCTCTCTCTCTCTCTCTCTTTCTCTCTCTCAACATTGAAGATGGAATGAGTATTTTTTAATATTAAAAAATTAAATTAAAAAAATTTTTATATTTTATTTGATGTAATGATTTGTATAATTAGCCTCTTATTATTATTATTATTATTGTTCTATATTCTTTCATGTGAATGACTTTAATATATCTATTGTTAGACCGAGATCGTTTTCTCGAAGGGCGAAATATATCTATACATGTATATAAAAAATATAATATATATAGTGTACCGAAAATTTTTCAGCATGGTATTGCATATTTTATGAATTAATTAAATAGTTGAACTATTTAATTATTTATAAATAAAGATTTCAAATTCTCGGAAATCTTTTTTTATTTATTGAAACGCTGAACTTCGGGACACTATGTATAATTCTACAACTGAGTTAATACGAGGTATCTTTAGTTCAGTACAATTAATAATTTCTAGTGAGACGTTAATAATAAATTATTTCAGTACATTATTAACATTTTTATAGTTTGATTATTTCCTCGAGCAGCCCTTGATACTGTGTTCCTTAATTTATATCTTTCTTTACTTTCTAACACATCAGTTTCTAATTTATAAAAACATTGCCATTTATCTGTATACAATGCACGTTATTATATTTCTAAAAATTAAAGACATTATATATATTTTTTATCATATTATTTAAAATATATTTCTTTAATTACTTAAGGGGTATGTTTATGCACTTTCGCTATAAGTCCAGGGAAGTTCTTCATTGAACTTGCTTTGATGAGCTGCGTTTCTTGCCGCATACAATCGCTAAAAATGCAGTATGTGTAAAGATTGTTGAAAAAAGATAAATTCTAATATAAAAAGTACTAGGGTTGCACCGGATATCCGGAAAGTATTAGGTATCATCCGGCACTTTTTTACTATCCGACCGGATAGTCGGATATCATTAGTATCCGGGAATATATCCAGTTGAAATTTGATATTAATTGTTGATTTTTTATTATACAAATGTGCTAAAAATAAGTATGCATATTCATAATGTTATATCTTATTGTTGTAAAATTACAATTTTTTCTCTATAGGCTTTTTTTCAAGACATTTTCCCGGAATCTGGTCGGATATCTGACCGGATACCGGATATCCGATGTTATATTTTGTGCGAATATCCGATATCTGGTATTCGGTAATTTTACGATCCGGTGCATCCCTAAAAAATACTATTTAGATTATAAAAGTTAATTATTTTATTGAAGAAAAACGTTTTAATATTAAGGAAATACTCACAGGATTATCGACATAGGCTTCGCACCCGTAGCACCAGACAGAAATATCGCTGAAGCTGAGTGTGATGGGATGCTCAAACTCTTCTGCATGCTGCATCGCATGCTGATTAATACTGCGGGCACAGTGCACAGTATAGCACTGCAAGCAAATCCAATTTTCTGCGGTACTGGCACATTCGGCACACGGTGTAGTTGTGTCAATTCCACCTGGGGGAACCTCGTTGACTGTGAACAGATGTGGGCAATCTTGCAGGGGCACGATTGCGAACATTTCTCCTGCCGTCAGAGCCTACAGCAAAAAACACAATGTCCACATGTTTTATTTATGTATCTACATTATACTAAAATAATAAATATATACTTATTATTATATAACAATATATAATCAATTATTGATTATTTTATCAATCTCACAGAAATTATTGATAAAAGAAATATTTTGTATCATAATAATAAGAATTTCACCTGCAGATTGTCAGAGAGATATTCCGAGAGAGTTGTGGATCGTGTTCCGGGTTGTGAAGATGCTGCGCCTTCATCATCGCGATCCTCGCGTATGTCAGAATTTCCTTGCTGGCTGCTTTTTGATTGATGCGTCTCGTTCACGCATTTTTGTATACTTTGTGACACTGTCAATCAAATATATTTCTCTATTAAAACACAATAGTTATTTTTATTAAAATTAATTAAAATGAATTCCTACCATCCAGATTTTTTGCTTCACTCTGCTTCAATTCAGGATTTTTTTTCACTTCGACTACTTCGTTTTTCATCGCGTGTAATTCAAAATTTTTGATCTTAATATTCTCCACTTCGCACGTTAACTTCGAAATTTCCTCGTCCGTCACTAGATTCAAACAGTTCTTATCAATCGCCAGGTCCAAGTCTAGTTTTTCGCTCTCAATTCCCTCTAAGGCGATCTTTGGTTCCATAAATATTTGTTTCCATTTATCCGCATTTTTTCCTTGTTCTTCACGTTTGTTAGAAATCGTCTTAAATTTGGAAAGTAGTTTCTCTTTCGGTAAGGACATTCCATATTGCAGGTTGGACCAGAACTTCTTGTGAGTCTTCAGTACGTTGTTGATGGAATTGATCGCGCTAGTGCAAGGAATGAGATTAGGATCCAGCATCGGTAAAGGATCGCCCAAGAGTGCCTTTGTACACATGGTCATTGCGTGAGAGATGGAGTTGATGTTGTAACCTCCTTCGAGACTTAGGATTATACGACCATTGGCTAGGGATGAGAGCCAATGGGTTAAATGACCGTAGAGTTCTGGACTTACGAGACAACCTGACAAAAATAAAAAATGATTAATTTATTGAAAATCAAATTTTCTTTACTATTAAAATATATAACAATTTTTTGATAATACTAATACATTTGATATCATTTATATGGTATACATGGTGTACCGCAAGAAAACCGACAAATTTTTATAATATTTTCTAGAGGTATATACGAGATAAATACAAATGATAACTGATCTTGATATATGCTAAAATAGTTACCTCCAAGTGTATCACCAATGCAAGCATCAAATCCGGCCGAAATCAGGACTAGTTCTGGATTAAATTGATAAGCGATGGGCATTATAACTTGCTGAAAAGCTGCTATGTATTCAGCATCCCCCATTCCTTTCTGTCAAATGTAATGAATGTAGTCAATAATTTTCACAATAATTTATAGTCAATAATTTTAAATTATATGAAACTGTATATACTGTTGTCAAACAATTGCTTATAAATATTTTTTAAAAATAAATATAAGTATTGCTTACTTTGTTCCATGGTATGTTCACGTTGAATCCTTCGCCTGCGTTTAAGCCAGTGCTTGTATAATTAGCAAGCTTGGAATTTGGAAAAAAGCTGCCATTATCGTAACGATGAACAGAGATGTAAAGGATATTTGGATCTTCTTCGAAAATAGATTGCGTTCCATTTCCATGGTGCACATCCCAATCTACTATCAGTACCCTACAACAAATGTATATTATATTTTTCTAATCTAATTTATTTTTATTGCTATTTAAAAAGCCATATTGCTATTTATTGCCATATTATTTAGTATTATACCTCTTTACATGGTAAAACTGTACAGCGTACATTGCAGCCACAGCAATATTATTAAATATACAAAAACCACAAGCGATGTCTTTTTCAGCATGGTGTCCAGGCGGCCTTACGATGGCTACTCCGGATTGGCACTCCCCATTCATAACCGCGTCCACTACTTGCAAAAGAGAGCCAGCAGAAATGCAGGCACTCGACCATGTTTCAGAATGAAGATAAACAGAATTGTAATCTGAAGCTTGCTTTTGCAATTCCTTGAGTTTTAAAGTTGATGTCCTTTTGATGTCATCAATGTGGTCAATTGAATGAACCAAAGATAATTCTGCTATTGTTACATTCCTTCCCTTCATTGCACAAAGAAATAGAAAAATTGTATTCTATTTTTTCCTTTTGAAGATCTTTATATAATTTATATATATGCATGTATATATATGTATATACAGTTATATAGTTAGAATTTTCTATTAAATTAAGAATTTTTTTTAATAGATTATAATATAACTTAAATAATCTAGATTCCTAGATAAAATTAAATCTTTATTTAATCAAATATATGTATCGTCATACTTGTAATAAATGGCATCGCTGTAATAAGCCATGTTCCTCGTGATTCTTATAAATGCTGGAGATGCGATTTGGTTTTTCTGGATGAGAATTGTCAGAAATGTTGCAATGCTTCTGCATCTTTTCATCATAGACGATACATACTTTATAAGGTGCTTTATATAAGTTTGTTGCTACAAAAATAATTAATTAAATCTTTTTATAATTAACAATTAAACGATAATCAACTTTTAAAATATTTTTTAAATCACTTTAAAGTAATATTATATAGCTTCTTTTGTACTATTAAAAATCTTTATTGAATAATCCATTCAAAATCATCTTTAAATAACATACTAGTATTTCTGTTGTTAATAAAATTATAAAAACGATTCTTACTTCAATGAAAAAATATCCATTAAATATTGCAATAGAATAAAATTTAATGACAAAACAAAATTTTAGAAATAAAAAAATTGACACAAAACTTACACTGTCACATGCAACAAGTAGCAAATAAAATTCGATCGAAAAAGCGATCTTTTTATATTTCTATACAATTTTCTGCAAATAAAGCAATTTTTTAATACCTACATTGTATCAATTCATTCAATTTTCTCTCCACGACCTCCAATGTTTCTTTGCTTTGTACAGGATAGCAATTTCGAGTGTCATACTTTTCTAGTTTAACTTCGTTGCCTCTGAAACCAGCAAGAAAGGGACAAGCAATTTACAAAATGTGTTAATAATATGATTAAGGAATGATATCTAATTTGTTCAAAATTCAGTTTTTTAAAAATAATTTGTATAAAAAAAACTGAATTTGTTTCGTAAAATATTGTATATAACAAGTATATGTAATATATATATATAACAGAAACTTTTTAAATTACATGAATCAATCATATATGGGACGTTCCACGTCAACAGAGACAAGTGTCTGGGCAAAATTTGTGAAGTTGAAATAAGAGGGCTTAAAATTTTCATTTTTATGTGGTTTAAGGAAAAATGTGGCGTTTTTTAAAATTCAAAACGGCTGCTCCAATATGGCAGTTAGAATGAATAAAAAACTTATGAAAATTATTGAAAATATTTATTTCATTAATCAAGTGGTCAAAAATTCATTCAATTTCCATGAAAATCGATAGGTTTTTCAAATCACTCATGAACACCCTACTTTTGATGCCAGAATTTAATAGCTGATTTCAAGAGCTTTTTAAAATACTATAATGAAGTTATTTTTCATTAAGTACTTTTCGAGTTATAAGGCTTGAAAGTTACAGTACCGCCGGCATTAGCATTACGCAAGGTATCCGATGGCTAAAACCTTTTGAATGTTGTTTAGGATCATGTCCTGGATAACATTTGTCAAGATCCTGAACACTGCCGTACTGGCAGCCGGCGGTACTGTAATTTTCAAACCTTATAACTCGAAAGGTACTTAATGTAAAATAACTTTATTATAGTGTTTTGTATTATAGTGAAAAACTCTTGACACCAGCTATCAAATTCTGGCATCAAAACTATGGTGTTCTATTTAAAAAAATCGATGATCTTGATCCGATTTTAACGACGCCACCTAAGGACAAATCAATAGTACATTCTTATGTCTCCCTCCAAACCATACAATTTTTGTTTGAAACATTTTTCCGTATCTACCACAGTTTTCGAGAAATCTTAATACATTATTTAAAATGGGACACCCTGTATATTATAGTAACAAATAAATTGAATAATGTTTGTAGTTTCTTACTTAAACGTAACCGTAGCTACATGTCGATTAGCAATCTCCTCTTTATTGTGTGTTACACTATTAATGCTGTGTGTTTCTTGATACTGATAACACTTCCAGTATGGTTTATGTGCGTAGATTACATTTAAGATAGTATCACGTATACTAGAACAATAAAAGACTTCATAAAGTAGAATGAAAGAAAAGGTATTATTCTTGATGTTAGGACAAAAATAATGCAATAGATTGTTTACCTTAATGATGGTAAATCAAGTGTTTGTAAAACCGGACACGGATCTCCTAATAATGTTCTTAAAGTCAATGCTGCACTTTCTGCTAATGATTTCAGGCAATAACCACCCTATGTACCACAACATTGCATTTAATATTTAATTAATACATAAATAAAAATATATTTATATAAACATTTTCTTTTACCTCTAAAACCACAGCGACTTTTCCACTAGCCAGACTTAACAACGATGATAATAAATGTGAATAACATGCTGGAGTTATCAGCATTTCACCCTGTACATTAATACATTACAAAATAGTAATATAAATATCACATATAATATTATTGCCTCATTTTCTTTTTTTTTCTCTATTTTATTTTACTTTTCCCTTTATATATTCTTATAAATTAATTAAATTATAAAAATTTATATATAAAATATATGTAAGTACAAAAGTTATACAATACTCGATCTATACAATTTCTATTAAATTTAGTTTATATTAATTAAAAATGCTATTAAAAACAAATACAATATTTAGTAACATACATATCAATAACACAATATAATAAATATTATTATAACCTTTTCATCGCCCAATGCGGAATCAAAACCAGCAGAAACAAGGATGAGGTCTGGGCAAAACTAGACAAAAAATAAAAAAAAAGAATAGTAATAATAATATATTCAAATTTACCTCTGGACAACCCAGAGCCGCATCGTAACCCGCTGATACTATTATCAAATCCGGTTGAAACTACAATGTTAATACTTTCATTAAAAGATTAATTTAAATAAAATTAAATCATTTTATATTATATACCAATAAAGTAAAGGCTACATGTCACGTACTTCGTAAGCCATTGGCAATAAAACTTGCTGGAAAATCGCGATGTAATCAGCATTAGTCATGCCAGTTTTATTTAAAGGTACATTGAAGTTGTAACCCTCTCCGAGCTCCTCCCCAATGTAATGAAAATCAGATTCCCTTAAGTTGGGCCAGAATTCGCCATGTTCATAACGATGTATCGAAAAGTAAACTACACTGTAAAAACATTTTTTACTGTAAAACGGTTATTGATTAATTCTAATGGAACAAATGGAACGTTTTAAAAAATAATACAAAACAATTTTTAAAAAAGGAAGTGTACCGTGGATCATTGTAAAACATTTGTTGCGTTGCTTGTCCATGATGAACGTCCCAATCTACAATTAAAATCCTGTTTGCCAAATTGGAACTCAGAGCTTTCTCTGCTGCCAGAGCTACATTGTTGAAAAAGCAATAACCGCAGTATTCCGATTTCATTGCATGATGACCAGGTGGTCTGAAAAAATATTTATTAATTAAACACTAAATATTATTATATTATATAATTATTATATTAATGCAAGTTAAATTTTTAACTAATTCAGAACACATTTTTTAATTAAAGAAAAATAGACCATTAAAGATAAAATTAATCAAATTAAATATCAATATATTTATATTTTATGAAGATCGACATATATTAGGACTTACCTAATAATAGCCATGCCATTTTGTATCTCGCCTTTACAGACACTTTCTACTAAATTAATTGTTGAGCCGACAGCTAATAAAGATAATTTATATGTAGACTGAAAAAATATATAAAACCAATCTTAATAATTATTTAAATATACTTAAAAAATAGTAGTCAACAAATAAGTTTGAGTATTATTTTTATCATTATTTTCTCTAAAAAAAATCATGGAATTATTTTGCACATACCGGGTGGATATAGACACAATCATATTTGGACGATAGCAACTCCAAATTCTCAGAATCCGTAGAGCCGTCCGTTGCCTTTAAAATATCAATCTGTTTCTGACTGTGCTTACTCAGAAGCTCATTCTCTGTGGCACGTCTCGGTTCAATGAGTTTACATCTCTGCACCAAGCCTAATTCCTCGCACCTTTGCAAAACTCGTGTAAATCTAGCTGGACACTCGGGATAATTTGGATCCCAGATGCACTCGTGCTCAGCCATGTTTCGATCAAATACAAGACCAGTCTCCTTTCGTATCATTTTGTATGCATCAATTGCTTTCTGATATATGTCTGGTATAAAATTGTTGTTGGATTTCTTGTCCGATAGCAGCTGTCGTTTTACTGCCTCTTGCTTGGCGGCCAATAGTGCAGCTGATGGACGAGCCTGTCATCAGAATGATCATCAGAATAATGTATATTACATGAATTTTAAGACATTTTGAAATATATGCTTGTGAAAAAAAACATTGTCTCACTATTATTATAATGTATCATTACAATATATTCAAACATTTATAGCGTTTTCAAATGTGGAGTGGGTTTGAACCTAACCTGGGTCAGATCGATGACGTCACATTTACTTTGATTTCTGATTGGATGAGATTATGATACTTTCAGGGACAAACATGGGTTAACCGAACCGGATAGGGTTCAAACCCACTCCACTCGAAAACGCTATTAGATTAATACTTTTACAAGTTTAACAAATAATATTTACATTTTTCGATTTCCCAGGTTTCTTTGTTTTCTTTGCATTTGTAAGCATATTTGTTGCAGTCCTTTGGCACTTGGTGGAATTCTCAATCACTTTTATCAGTTCAATCTCACTGTCTGCTAGTTGTTTAGCAGCAGTAAACAGATCCAGGTTCACCGTGGACTCAGTCTGTAAAATTATTTTGTTAATATTTAGTAATAAATATAATGACTGCGTTCAACAAAAAAAGTAGCTTTATAATTGTTATAAGATTTTTTAATATGATTAATTTCATTTAGATTCAAATGAGGAACTAAATAAGAGCAAGATCAATTTAATTTTAATCTTGCTTCAAACTAACTTGTGTATCTTTTTCTAAAAATTAGACAAAATGAAGAGTAAGTTAAAACAATATTAAAGTTAATCTATATTAGTAAAAACGATATAAACTATGCAATATTACTAATTATATTGACCAGGGTTGGATAATAATAAATTAAAAAGGTAAAAGTTAAGTTAAAAAGTTAAACAGTTAATTAATTTTAACTTAACTTAGTTACATTTTAGACTTTTAACTTTTTAACTTAATTTAGTTACATTTTATCAATAACTATTAACTTTTAATTTGATTTTTTTGAAGTCAATCCTCAAACACAATGTGAGAGAATAATGAATATATAATTTAGTAATTTTATATTGTATAATCGTTACTTGTGAACAAAAATAGCCAGATTCTTTAATAAATATGCTGTGAGAAAGGAAAAATATGAAAAATTATGTAAAATGGTCAAACTTTTTCTTTTTTTTTTTGGTTGTTCGTTCGGATCAAATTTAACTTTTAATTTTTCAATTACTTTTTTTATCAACTTAATTTTTAATTCAATTAATTTCATTATGGATTAACTTATATTTTAATTAAGATAAATTTTCGAGGCTGTTAACTTTAACTTAACTTAGTTTAAAAAAAAGTTAACTTACCCTGATATTGACCGTATTTGACAGAACGTTTATTTTACAACTGTTGATGTTATAAAAGTTTTATGGTTAAGATAGTCAAGTTATAAAGAAAGAAATGAATTGTTTCAAGATCATAATTTTTGTTTAAAAATGATTTCTAAGATCTCTATCGTGCAACAACCAGATGATTGGAGCTAGTTGGAGCTTTCTAACCAGTGCAAAATGACAAGAGAAAATTCTAACAAGAATAGCAGAATAGACTTGTTGTATAATAACTGTTGTGAATAAAACTATGGATTTTCTTCAGAATCATTCTTTTTGCATACAATATTAAAATTTACG
This sequence comes from Mycetomoellerius zeteki, assembly GCF_001594055.1. Lineage (NCBI taxonomy): Eukaryota > Metazoa > Arthropoda > Insecta > Hymenoptera > Formicidae > Mycetomoellerius > Mycetomoellerius zeteki. Next base: position 218,578 of record NW_017257226.1, read on the forward strand.
ACAATAAACGTGAGACTTGTTACCAAAAAAATTATTGGTCGAGATTATAGGCAGTGAACGTATAATCTGTCCTTCTATGGCTATAGAATGTGATATATATATGTATATATAGGTATATCCCTCCTCAACATGTGTTATCACTTTGTTTTTGAAAGCCAACGATAAGATAGTGATAAACGAGCACCCAGAAATTGCTGATGATAACAATAATAGCACTTACCATTTGCCCGAATTGAGAGGAATTACAATTAATGGATGTCGAAACAATACATTTTTAGACAAACGTGGACTCATCGGACAATACGGATTACATATTTGATTTGACTTTTTCTTCCAGAAACTGAGTTAAAATAATCAAAAAATGAAGCGCTTTAGATCCATTCGCGTTGATTTGTCCTTTTTCTATTTTTCTTGTTTACATCCGTTGACTTTTGTATTTATTTCTGATTCTGACAAAAGACAGCGGCGTGTGCGACCAACGTCAAGATGGTTGTAACTGCAACATATATGTAACACTTCTATATTGCTAACGCCAATTAAAAGCTGGCGAAAACACCACGATGCAACGAATATCTACCTCTCACTTAAGCTGGTTCTACATTAGTCGCATCGCAATGTCGCAAGCGTTAAGACCCGTCTACAATACACGTAGTAAGCTTGATTTAAGAAGTAAGAGTAAGAAATTGACCAATCACAGTCGATTATGAAAAGAATAATCAACTGTGATTGGTCAATTTCTTAGGCGTCGTCTACAATATGCGAAGTAAGCTTGGTTGAAGAAGTAAGAGTAAGAAATTAACCAATCACAGTCGATTATTCTTCTCACATTCGACTGTAATTGGTCAATTTCTTACTCTTACTTCTTAAACCAAGCTTACTTCGCATATTGTAAACGACGCTTTACTCTTACTTCTTAAACCAAGCTTATTTCGCATATTGTAGACAACGCCTTATGATCCAATCAGAGTTGAGCTAACTTGATGTTGATTGGACCGCAATGCTTGCGACGATGCGATGCGACTAATGTAGAACCAGCTTTAAGCCGGCGGCACACGATGTTTGTTTTCTTGCTAGCTAGAATAAATTCTTGCGTATTGGCTACGATGATCAGTCCCGCAGCCAATACGATGGCAAAGATTCTAGGGTGCTTTCCAGCAAGGACATAGGCTGCGTTCAGCAGACTCAACAGTTTTGCAACCGTTTTATGATTGGCTGCGTTCAGCAGACTCAACAGTTTTGCAACCGTTTTATGATTGTCTGCTGAGATAGGACCATTCTTCTAGATCTAAAAGTATGATCCAATTAGCGCGAAGGAAACTTACAACAGTTGCAAAACAAACGTTCTGCTGAACGCAGCCATTCTTCTAGATCTAAAAGTATGATCCAATTAGCGCGAAGGAAACTTCCAACAGTTGCAAAACAAACGTTCTGCTGAACGCAGCCACTGTGTAACACAGTGAGTCGTTCCATCCTTGTTATTTGCCAACGTTAAACAAGGATGAAAGGACTCACTGTGTTACACAATGTCTGACTATGTCCTTGCTGGAAAGCACCCCTTATCCAGCTAGGAATCCAGCAGGAAAACAAGCATCGTGTGTCGCAGGCTGAAGACCGTAAAAAGCGATAAATTGATTGGCTACTGCGTCGGGGCCAAACAATGTCGCGTCCTCTAGAAGCGTCCTGCAGAAACAACACGAGAGAAACGTCATAACCTCAAAGCCTCATGGACCGCTGCTACACGGCGTGCTTAATCGGGTTTAATAACATCCGTAGTTATGAAATTGTCCAATCATAGCTGTTCCTCGGAAGAATGGAACGACTGTGATTGGCC
>NW_017257226.1:220569-260109 GCF_001594055.1 Mycetomoellerius zeteki
CGGCTTTAAGCCCGTATCAGACTACCGACTGCCCGACTGCCAACCCTGGCTGTTGACCAATAATGGACCAATCATATTGAGTCAGTCTTATTGTGATTGGTCCATTATTGATCGGCAGTCAGAGTTGGCAGTCGGGTCGGCCTGTAGAGTCAATAGTCTGATGTGGGCTTTACGATTATGACTAAAATTTTTGTACGTGTGATGGCCTTAAGAATGCCGTGTAAGGCCCAGGAGCTCTATTCTAGAAAAGAAACGTATACGAAAAACTAGGAAAATACTATAGTATACGTAACGTATACTGTATTATTTCCCTAGACTTTCGTATACGTTTCTTTTCAAGAATAGACCCCCAGTTTCACAACTCACGGTTAACTCTTAACCGGGGTTCAACTTATTTATTGTCTCTTTCCAATTCTAGAATTGAAAAGAGATGAGAAACAAGTTGAATCTCGGTTAAAGGTGCCTTTTCATGCTGACGCTCGACGCTCATTTTCAGCGTCAAAGTAGGTCACATGATCAAAATTAACGCTTGATATTCGTCAATTTCTATCACGTGTTTTATATTGGTCGCGTTCAGCAAACTCAACTGTTGCGGAGCGGATCAGTGAGCTCTCGCTGCTATTGGATAATCTAAAAAGTGCTCGCAATTAGGCCGCGATCCGATTCACGCTCACAACAGCTCACAACGCTTAAAAATCATTTCATCCTTGTTGTTTGTCAAATGTTGAACGAAGACAAATAATGCTCATGAGCGTTGTCAGCATGAATCGGACCACAGCCTTAGTAAGGCCGGAATCAGACTAGACATTAAAGATTGAGATTGAAGATTGAAAAATTCAAATTTGACCAATCGAAACGAAAAGAGCTAAAATTTCTTTGTCCTTATTGGTCAAATTTCAATCTTCAACCTCAATCTTCAATGCGTAGTCTGATTCCGGCCTAAAAGTAGTCATATAGTGTTTTCCACTGGGAAAATTGGTGCAACACTGATGCGCACTGAGTGCAATTTTGTTGTTCCACTGTGAAAACCAGTGTTTAATGTTCCACTGACAAAACTGGTGCAAAAAAGCATCTCTATATTGATCTCTATACTGGCTACGTTTACACCGTACGCTTAGTCCGCGACCTATACGATAGGAGTCTTTGTTTAATATACAAGATAAACAAGGACGTCTATTGTATAGGCCGCGGCCTAAATGCACGGTGTAAACGTAGCCATTAGGTCTGTTCGCGTTGCATGAAATCCCCAAATATTTTTGCACTTAAAATGAGATAGATATATATTTGGCCTTGAAAAGAGAGAAAGCGAAGATGCCGAAAGTGCCAGCAACGGGAACAGACCTCGTGTGACGTGCGTCGTAGTCGCGACTACTAAAGTCACTAGATTTATAAATCTAGTGACTCTACTAGGGATTGCGTATGTAATCCATGAAAAAGACGGGGATGATCATTTTCATTTCAGGTTTTTCTGTTGCTATCAATTGTCACGTTGTGATCATGTGTTTATAATTTTATCTCTCTTAAAATTCAATACATTTCGTTACAGTATTTTAAACGTTGATGTTTAAACAAAGACGAGTTTTCTTTTTGATACGAATATTTTCATTTATATGAAATGTTTTGTCAAAAACTTCGCGCATCAATCAAACTCAATAACGTCATAGGTTATGTCAATGAGTTCAATCACTTGATTATATCAAAACAATGTATGTGTAAAAATGAATAAATGAGTATTTTGTGTGTTCTACCATATTCAAGTGTCTTTTTTTAAAATTGGTTTTAGAAAATAAACATTTTACTTTTTACGTATCGCTGTGTTGGTGGAAAAGTAACAAATAAAAAGTTAGCAATTTTTAGATAATGAAAGGAAATTGATTCCAAGGACTAGTATGTTTTTGTGGAAAAACGATATATTTATGTTAATATATTGCCTACATGAAAAAGTATCACAATTGTGATAAGTGACGAAATTCGCACAATTGTATACTAAAGCGACAGTGTTCGAATTTTGAAAACTCATGACATTATTTAAAGAATAGATATAATTAGAAATATATATAATATGAAAAGAAAGTGAAGCTATTATATCGATCTAGCAAATTATTGTCATCTGGCTCTGCGTTTATAATTTTATATTTTATAATAATTTATTTCAGTACTTTAAAAGTTGATGTTTAAATAATGACGAGTTTTCTTTTTAATCTGAATATTTTCGCTTATATAAAATGTTTGTCCTAATTAAATTCACTTTTAATTAAAATTTAGAAAGAATTCTGAAAAGTTCTACTGAAAAGTTATTAACTTTGAGATGTGTTTCCATGAACTTTTCTATCAATGCAGCGATATACTGCAAAGAATTTAATACTAACGAACACTTATATATTATTAAAGTATTATACAAAACAAATTTAATATATTTATTGTACAGCCAAGAATGAGCAATTGCAGCGCAAATTGCAGCTCTCGGTTAGCAATTTTTGCATGGAAAAACTTCCAAGGAGCGCTGATGTCTTCGGAGACATCTCAGGCAGGAAATTTGAGCGAATTCCAATGGACGAGCGCGAAGAGGAAGAGGAAAAATTTCAGGATACAGAAGCGTGCATTCCACGTCGACTGAAGCCCAGCCTGGGCCAGTACGCTGAGATGATCAAGTCGCATATATCTAAGAAAGATTTGAATTCTGCTTTGCAGGTCCTCGACTTGATAAAAGAGAACCGAGACAAGCCCACGATATACTTGTACAATCTCCTGTTGTATGGGTTAGCCAAACAAGGTGATGTAAAGCAATGCTTCAGTCTGTATAACAAGGCAAAGAAGTATAAATTGCAGCCGAATGCGGCGACCTACACTAGTCTGTTTAACGCGTGTGCTTTATCTAATAACAGCGAAGTAGCTCTGGAGCATCTTAACAAGCTGCGAAAGTTGCTTTATGAGCGGCAGTTGCCGCTGAACGATACGCATTATAATGTCATGGTAAAGGCGTACAGTTGGCACGGTCAGATCGTTAATGCCTTCCAACTGGCGGACGAGATGAGAGACAGACGTATTCCTATCGGAGAAATCACATACAACTCTCTGTTCCATGGGGCAATTTCTAACAAGGAGGCTGGCCTGCGACACGCTTTAATTATTTGGCATTTAATGCACATGAAAAATATCAAACCGTCTTTGATTACTTATAATCTTCTCCTGAGAGCGATCAGGGACACAAATTTAGGAAATTTAAAGCCCGACGACGTCCTTCTCTCGGGATTCAGTCAGACTAGGGTTTCAATGTTGGAAGGCGAGAAGCCGGATTTACTGGCCTCTCCGCCTACGTTGAGCACACTTTTACCAATGAAAAAAGAACAGAACGTTATGCAACACGATACCGATGTAGTTGTACAGAAATCGGTAAATTTGAATGACGTGTTGGTCAGTAATCGTCTGATTTTGTTCGGTGGTTTAGAAGGATTTCTGAATCGAATGTCCAACGACGGTGTTAAGCCTAATATCAAAACTATTACGTTACTCCTGGATTTAATTCCGAACACGGTGTCCGCTGAGAATCTACTCGTCAAAACTGCAGAGGAAAAAAATATTGAACTGGATATCGACTTTTTCAATATGCTCATTAAAAGGCGCAGCATACGATTTGATTACAAAGCCGCGAAAGTAAGTGTTGTAGTGAATGCGGTCACTTGCACTACACTGGATCACTGCATATTAAAGTATCTAAATGCAATGGCATAGTATAATCTACTTTGACAATGAAATGATACACGGGGATAGACAAAATAATGTGAACACCTGAGAAATATATTATTTGTTATATTAATGAGAAGTTGGTCTACCATTTGTCTTTAATACAGATTCTACACTGTTAAAAATTTAATGAAATTTAATATACTTTTAAGTTGCACAATTTGAACTTATATAATTTCAACATTACATTAAATTTAATGTATTTATAACTGAAAAATTTGTAAAAATATTTGTACATGTATATGAAATTTAATGTATTTTTCATGAAAATTTATAAAATTTAATGTATACGTTCATTACATTTAAGTAACTACTGTAACTTAATTTTCAGTTAAATCATTCATTCTTTTAATTTCATAACCACGAGCTTCATTTACATGTAAAGGAAGCATTTCTAACAGTGTACCTTTATTAGAGGAAAGTTTACATGTTTGAATAGTATAATAACTGCTACAATATAACGTACCATTCATCTAATAGAATATCTTCTAGTTGTTTAAAAGATATTGAAGAAAATTGGTTTTTCATTCTGCTTTTGAAAACTATAAATGATGTTTAAATCAGATAATTGTATTGGCCGGAAAAGATATTGAAGTTTTTAAGAACAGAGGGCAATTTTGAAAAATACAGTGAAAAGAAAATTTCCTCCTTCAATATTATTTATATAAGCAAATGAAAGAAGTTCTATTGAAAGAATCTAAACATTTCGTTGATAACTTGTCAATCTCTTATTAATAAAACAAGTAATGAAATAAGTGGTGTATTTCCCAGATGTTCATATTATTTTGCCTGTATATTCTGATAAATAACGTAAATGTCATTAGGAATTTAATTGTCTAATATATATATAAAATGTATCTAATCTATAAACCTAATATATATATATATGTTTTCATATTTCACTTTGCGAATTTCATGTATAGCAGCTTTTAGTATGTAATAATCCAGCGTAATGCAAGTAACAGAAGTAGAATTCACTATTATATTCTTGATTAACCATTCGAATGTCATGTTGATACAACTTAATAACTTAGGAGGTGGTAAGCATGGCGGAGAGGAAGGGACTTTCTCCAAACATAATGACATTCGGAGTCTTGGCACTTGGTTGTCAAGAATGTAGACAGGCCAAAGAATTTCTGGAAGGAATAGAAATTTTTGGCTATAAACCCAATTCTGTAATCATAGGTACACTCGTTGGTACGGCTTGCTATAAAAAAAACTTTGAATATTTGTTGTTTATGATGAGATATATGATGGAGAACAGAACGAGACCTACTGCGCAGACCATCGAAATAGTAAAGAAATTTTCGAAAGAATTATCGAAGATTGAGAAACCGATTACGACGGTACGTTAATGAAATTTGCCACAACTACTGTTAGTATTAATCTTTTCCTACGTGCTTAACTCTTGATGAATTAAAAAATATGTACATTTTTAAAGTTCTTTGCAGTGTTTTAAGATTCTTATTAGCATCATTATTAAATTGATAATAAAATAATTAAATTGATGATTTAATTTATGATATTATTTCAGTTGATTACGTTTTAAATCAGACAGTAATTGGCGCGTAGTTTATATAACTGGAAAATGTGTATTTAACATTTACGTGTAAAATTTACTTCGACCTATTTAGTTCTTTCTTATTTGATTTATTCATATAGCGCGGTCTAATTTAACTTATTGAATATATACATTCCAAAATTTGATATAAATATATAAAATATACATGTATAAAATATTTTTTCCAGGACAAGTACAGATATCGAAAATTGAAGCGTTTGGAGGACGATATCAAGACATTCAAAGAGCAGTATCTCAAATGGCAAAAGTTGATAAAAAAATAATTCATTACAAAATGAAATATTATTTCTGCAAAATACAGCCTTTCGAGAAAAAATTATATATTGTTATTGGCATAATTACTATTTTGTAAATATACATATATATATAAATGAAAGAGAGTAGACAGTAATAAATCAGCGGAGGTACGTAGGACGAATTTCTTGTGTCCAAGGTCGACTCCTGGTACTACTGCTGATAGCACGCGATGGACACGTTCCGCGGATGTTGAGTTTATTGTATCCGGTAGGACCGGTTGGCTGAGCTCCGCAGGTTTCCAGCGCTACAAACTCGTCCACGTGAAGAGACGGTGGCCTGGAAGTGTTGGGCGGCCTCGATCGGAAGGGGTCGGATCCTCTACCTACTCCTCCACCTACTGGACCACCTCGTAGAGAATTGGTGAACTGTGTCCTACCTCGCACTGGTGTTACTAAAAGAATTATCATAAAAAAATTATAAATCGTCAAATTCTCGAACAAACTATATAATTGAACATAAAAAATTAGGTGAGATTGATTAAAAATTGTTCACTTTTTCTTTTTAATTCTCTTTTTAATATTTTTTTATATGAAGAATTAAAGACTGAAGATCGTCTAATAAATCCTTAATAATCTTACCAAACGGCTGTTTCGACTTGGTCATTGGCGAAATCTGTTTGTCCGCTCTACTACTTTCCTGTTCTTCATCCTGGGGTTTTGATTGCAGAGGTTGAGTGGTGTCATCGGGAGGTATTTTAGAACACAAATTTTGCGTCTCCGCTAGCAGATTGAAGTCAGCGGGTAGCAATTCAGTGGCGAGTGCCAACAAGTCCACTGTATCTTCGGTTTGTGTTTGATTGGTCGTGAAAGAAAACTTTTTGGGCCGAGTTGGGCTATTAGTCGTACAAAGACACCTTTGCGAGAACTGGTTCAATAATGCTTCCGGGGTGGGCAGCAAAGGCTCCAGCATCTCCGGGATAGGTTCTTTCTCTTCTTTCTCTTCGGCGGCTCTCAAGATTTCTTTCAGCTCTTCTGCGCGTTCCAGTTTCTCTAAGGGATGATCTGTCTTCTCCCAAGAAATCAACAATGCCAATTGCTGCGCGCGTAGGTGCAAGGTTCTCGCTTCCGAGTCGGAGGCGATTAGATTCTCCAAGAAAGTTACGGTCAATTCTACAGTGGAGTTTGTTTCGGGGTTCTCCAAGCTCAATACGTGATCCAGTAGCGCGCGCAAGGCGCCGGGATTGTTCTCCAGGCAGCTTTTTACATGGTACAGACCATAATTGTGATTGCTGAGGGACAAGAGAATGGTCAACGTATTTTCTATCACATCTAATTGGAACTTTGTGCTAATCGCCAGGATATCGATTAGAGCCGCGAGTATAGATAAAAGAGGCTCCTTGCTGGGCACCGAGTGCGTCAGTTTCTTTTCCAAAGGTTCATTATCCTCTTGTACTAGACTGAGGTTGCAGTTGCATAGAGTCTCGAAGATACTGAGGATCTCGTATTGTACGTTGACGTCGCTACTACTTTTCAAAGTGGAGCACATCATCTCGATAACCGGCGGATACTTTTGATCGGATTTTACTTGCGCTCTGGACGCCGGACTGGTCAATGTTAACAAAGTAGCCTTCATAGGTGCATGCCTAGCCAGGTCACTGATTAGAGCGAGAATAGGAACGTTGTTCTCTAAAGGAGTGGCTGCTAGAATACCATCTAAAAGACACCTCCCAACCAAAAGAGCTGTCGGTGCTGCCAGGTCACTTAATTGTTTGCAAACTGTCGATAAAAGAAGTAAGACGTCTGCATTCCAACTCGTGCAGAGTAACCGAAGAGTTTCAGTGAGATTTGTGGCCTGAGCTTGAAGATGTGCTGACCAGAGCTTCCTTAGGCCCAGAATTCTCATTGCGTCTTCAGTAATGGTCTCTTTCGGTGTTAGGACAGGTGGTAGCAGGCGAGTTAACAGCTTCAGACCTGGCACGAAGTTGCAAGGACGGAGGGAAATCATCTTCAGAACCTCGCCCAGCATCTGAGTCCATAACGATTTCGCCACGTTGCCAGAACCGTCGGAATCGACGGCTTGCGTAAAGACTAGGAGCGTCCCCACGATTTCTTCGGACAGAGTCTGTACCATTAGATTAGACGGGATGGCTTCGATCAAGGAATAGACTCCGAGCAGCGGAACGACGGCCGTAAGATCCTTAAAGTCTGTTGCCATGCACTTGACAAGTCTCTCTAGCAATGCTCTGGTCAGCTTTACGCAAGGAAGCAACAAGGCGATTAACGCCATGCCCCTGCGACCAGTTAGAGCGACACGATGAAGAAACGGTTGTTCATAGAATTCAGACACGTTTGCCATTACGGCAACCAAAGCGGTGAGGCCGTCAGCGGCGAATAATTGAGTCAGAGCATTCCTGTATTTGAGTTCAATGTACGGCTCCAAAGGGTCAACGTCATTATTTGATGGGAAGATGAGATAATGCAGGATTCTACAGGCGGTGATTAGCTGGCCTGGAAGTGATGCAGCCTTCTCGGCGCTTTTCCTAATAATCGCTACCAATAGGGAGACGTCGCAGTAATCCCAATGAGAAGTTTGAGCCGCGACTGTCAGATATGATATCACGTCCCTGAGGATGACATGTTCGCGAGCTTTGTCCAGTATTAATTCCGCACGGTTCTGGAAGATCTCTATCCTGTCAGAGTAACGAACAACTGCAGAGATCACCTCGGCGGCGAACTCGCAGAGATTAGAATCTGACAAGAAGGGAATCAGAATATCTATAAAATCGCCCAAGGGCAAAACCGTAAGAATAGCATGCAAACCGTCTGGAAAAATGAGGAAGGAGTGCAGCCTCTTCAAGATCGTCCAGTCGGAAGTCTGTTTCAAGCGAATCAGGCACTGTGCAACCTGGAGACGCCACGCTAGGATGTGCCCGGCGCCTGGTAGCTCATACCTCAGAGCTTTTAGTATCAGTCGAACTACTTCGATCTCCTTCAATAAGTAGAAGAGGCCTTCTTTAGTACTGGAGAGATGCAAGAGAAAGCGGCGAATTAATTTAATCATTTGCAAATTGCAGTTAGGAGAAGATAACGCCAGTAGAAGATGATGGGCCAGTTTATGATGTTCGAAATAAGCTACTAGATGAGCGCGAGGGTTGCGTGTATGCTCTCGTTCGAATTCCATTTGGGCACCAGCCGGCAATTGGCGTTTAGGCTGTGCCATCAACGTTGGGGCGTACACGTAAGCGTTCATCAGCTCTGCTAAGCCGAATTCGTCGAAATTCTTGATCTCTTCTAGATATTCGTACACATGGACTTTACGGAAAAGCGAACTAAGGGCGTATTTGAGCCTGGCTAGCTTAGCTATGTCCAGCATTGTTAGTGCATTTCTGTATAAGTTGTTCCTTAGAAATTCCTGCACGATTATCGGGCTGATCAATGCGGCATCGAGGGCTCTTAGAGCGGAAAGCTTTACTGGTAACGCCACGTTTTCGCGCATACAAAGGGACAGCAATTTGTACGGGGCTTGAACTTTCAACAGAATTTCCGGTCCTTTCGATAATCGACAGAGAGCCTCTGCTAAGCGAACCCCCACCTTCACATGACGTACTTTGTATGCTGGTTGCGGTTGGGCCCTGGCGAGCTCCATATCTAAGCCAGCATTGACAATGTCAGTCAAATCATTGATATCATTTACGTCGGAGTCAAACGGACTCAGTATGGCGCACAAAGTCTCGCAGTTGTGAACGAACGTTTCTTTTTCTTGACCGGATGCATTGTGGAAATGTGAGACCGACTTGGAGAGGGATTGTAGAATTTCTCTGATCTTCAATAAGGTCTCGTGGTTCACATGAGTGTCCTCCAAGTCTCCCAGCTTCTCTAAACTTAACAAATCAGGTGGCACCATTGCGTAGATTTCATCGATTTGTGATGCTTCACACTCGAACTCGGCAGTAGATGGAACATCATCGGTCATTATGTCCTCGTCCGATAATATTGGCTCGAACGGCTCGCCAGTTTCCGGTTCGCCAGCTTCTTGTTGTTCCGCTTCTTCTTCTTCGGCGGAGATGGACTCCGGACTCAGAGAGATCAGGGACTCGGTAGGCGGAGACAAAGGTCGCTTTGACGATTTTTCGCCTGCGTTGGCCGTCTCTTCTTCCCATTGTCTCGGTTCTGTCTTTCCTGTATCGGACGTGGTCGTCCTGGACGGCTCCACTACTTGGATCGGTTGTGGCGATGGAGTTGCCGTCACGCATGTTTCCTGCTGCGATGTAGTTATGTGTTCAAACACGAGTGAAAATTGGATCATTAAAAAGATAATGAAGAAGATATCGCCGCATTGATAGAAAAATGACAAAAGTAAAAAATTAGCAGTAGGGTTTAACTGTAACTACCCCATAATTATCAAATTAATACGAATTAAACGATTTATTAAGATCGTAATGTGAATACACAACAAGTAAGAATATAAAAGCCTATATATATGCATGTACACATATATAAAATATATAATTTACATTGAATTATTTAAAGCATTAAAGATCCAGCTTTAGACTGTTATAGGCTTTTATATTCTCACTTGTATATTTAAATTAATACGCTATTAAGATCAAATACATTGAATTACAAACATTGAAATCAAAAGACATTTAAAGCATGGCAACGTGCGTTTCATTTTCTAAACATCCTATAGATACTTTTGTTTGGATTTAAAAAAAAATGACACCATTATTATGTCAGATTTTCTTACCGATAAATTTGTTTGATGTTGATTCTCGTAATACCATTCAGGTTGCTGTTCAGAAGGAATTTGTACAGCATTTTCAGGATTTTCTTCTATGGAGCTAACACAAGCGGTAGAACCAGCTGCCGAACTAATGACCTCCTGAGGATTGTTCAGTGATTTGGTCAGAGTACCATACACTGCAAGCGTAATAGTGGTATACCATCCTCTCAGTACCAACCCATCCGTTGGTATCTGTTTTCGTTCGCATTCCAATTGGATATGGATGTTCTGCTTGTATTCTAAACCACCTAAAAACTCGAAGGTGGAAGCCCCAGGTTTGCTGAGATCATTCACGAAAAATTCGATCTCAAATTGTGAGGGATTGGTTGCTCTAAAGGAAAGAATAAAGTCCCTTGTATTTTCTCAGAAGTTTGAACGTTAATACTGATCAATTGAAAAAAAAACTGCTATTTTTAATGCCAAGAATCAGGGTTGGGTAAGTTAACTTTTTTTTTTTTTAACTAAATTAAGTTAAAGTTAATAGCCTTGAAAATTAAAATACAAGTTAATCCATAATGAAATTAATTGAATTAAAAATTAAGTTAATAAAAAAAGTAATTGAAAAATTAAAAGTTAAATTTGACCCGAACGAACAACCAAAAAAAAAGAAAAAGTTTGATCATTTTACATAATTTTTTGTATTTTTTCTTTCTCACAGTATATTTATTAAAGAATCTGGCTATTTTTGTTCACAAGTAACGATTATACAATATAAAATTACTAAATTATATACTCATTATCCTCTTGCATTGTGTTCGAGGATTGACTTCAAAAAAATCAAATTAAAAGTTAATAGTTATTGATAAAATGTAACTAAATTAAGTTAAAAAGTTAAAAGTCTAAAATGTAACTAAGTTAAGTTAAAATTAATTAACTTTTTAACTTCGCACTACCCAACCCTGCCAAGAATAAAGAATGATTACCCAAGTCGCACTCCTCCTGGAAAGTCTGCCTGTACTCTGGCACCTAATGGAATGATTCTTACTTCACTAATGTAAACGGGCTTGGGAAATTGCACTAAGTCCAAATTCAATTCCTAAAAGCATGATTTCTACATAAATATCATGTCATCCAATGCATCATAAAAGTTAAAAAAAAAAACTTGGAATTATTTGTAGAATATGGGATTTTTACAAAATCTTGTAAGCGAAGTTTAATTTTTCTAACAATGTTTATATCCAAATTTAATATAAACGATCTTAGAAAAAAGATAAACTTTAAGAATTTACTGACTTTTATTTGCAATACATAATATATAAATATTATAAATAATATAACAAATTGATGATAAATATACTTTTCTATAATAATTAGAATCTTAACACAATTTGAAATAAAAAGGACAGTTAAAATATTTGTGACGAATTTGTGAGAAAATTATACTTTCCGGTTATAACAATTATAACCTCAAAAATGTAATCTTCAAATATGTGCATAATGCAGTCAAGTGTATTAAAAAATAAAAGCCGCTTTTTCTACCAATTTTTACTCCGACGTGTTACTGACGTAAATTTTAACAAAATTGTTAATAAACAGCTTTCCTTCAAGTATAATTAATTGTTATTAAATGCATGTAAACAAACCTCTGAAATGTCATGGGAAAACGTATCGAAGAACAATAATTCGATGTTATCCATGTCTCATACCACTGAGTAAATATTCTCGGACAACATAATACCTTAAATATTAACTTTTTTGATAATAAACTGTACTTCTATTTTCCATTTTAATCTTGTCACATTCTCCTTTATTTGGTTATATACACGTCAAACTAGTACATTCTGTATGACAAACGTTGTTCTTGTATCGTATTTTGTAATACGTATTAATAATACGTGTTTATTGTATAATAAATATTATACAATACAATGCAATACATTATACATTCCAAAATAACAGCATCAAATCATATCATCAGATGGCATCTGATAGACAATACTATTTGCGTTCTGAAAGCAACTGTTTGCGTGTCTACAGCTGTATGAAGCGTTCAACTACCTTGTAATTGGCTACAATGGGCTACAATGGCTGCGTTCGTTTTGGCGCTTACAGCGCTTGTGAGGTATCAATTGTCCTTGTTTAATATTTAGGCTGTGTTCCAATTCACTGCCAGTGCTGAAAATGTATAATATACGTGACATAAATTGTAGATTTTCAGCGCTGGCATGGTGAATTTTGAAACACAGCCTTAATAAACAACAAGGATGAAACGACGCTTAAAGCGTTGTGAGCGCAAAAGCGAACATAGGCAATGGCTGCAGAGAGTTGATTATTGGCGTCTTCTCTGATTAGAGCCCGGAATTCCCGGAAAGTATGGCGGCGCCCACGGAGCACGTGTGTGGATAAACGCAGGTAAACATATCCAATGATGGATGATACGGTTGGTAAGTCAAAGAAAGCACGCAAACGGACCTCGAAAAACGAGAATGAAACGTCGACGAAAAAGGCGAAAATCAATGACTCTGTCGAGGAAGTGGTTGAACGTGATGTAAAACGACAAAACGTCGATTCCGATAAAAATGATACGAAGGACACTGTTTACGACGACCAGCAGGATATATTTAATGGACAATCTCTCAGAACGCTTTTTTCCTCTTCTAATAACTTAGCCGCCCTGAGGAAGTTCGTGGCAATATGCAATGAGAATAAGGAAAGAGACCTGGCAGCAGAGTATTTGCACAACGGTGGCAGTGTCCTCGAAGTTCTAAGGCTGTTGGAGTCTTCTGATAAGAAGAGTACTTCCATTGCTACCACTGTCTTCTCTGCATCCCACATTTTACTCATGAGGTACATCTATCGAGGCAAAATGCATGGGAATCTGTATATTTAATCCTTAAATATTTAAATACAAAAATATTTTAAAGGATTAAATATTTAATAATGATATATCACATTATCTAACAATATATATGTATTATTTCATTGTTAAAGTTGATATTATCATTGCATTTAAACATTTTACATAAAGCAGCCTTTAATGTGCATTAATCCAGTGTAGTACAAGTGATCGAATTTACCATAATTTTAATTTCAGTTTAATTTATTCTTCATTTTTTTCCAGTTCTAAGAATTAGAAGAAGATGAAGAATAAATTCAACCGAAGTTAATCTATACTGAAATCTATGTTTGTTTAAACACATAAAGTAGACTTGTATTCATTAAAGTATATTTTACTTATAGGATTTTAACGGAATGCCCTCAATATCGAAATAGTGCAATAGAATCTTGTCGCCACTTACTAAATTCACACATGTCCATCGTGTATTCCATGCTTGGCATTCAGAGCAATGCCAAGCAGCGTAAAGTGATACTGAAGCTACTAGCGGCAATAGCGTCCCTAGATAGCAGTCTGTCCAGGGAGCTGCTTATCCACCTGTCGTTGCAGCAACAAACGTTAGAGAGTCTGGTACAGCAAACCAAACCCATGGATTCTCAAAGCGTCAGAACATGTTTCATTCATTTTGTTCTTGCTTTCCTCGTGGAAGGGAACACGTTAGTGATCAGAACACTCTTGGACAAGCGTAATCTGCTCTGTTGCATCTTCTCAGAATTGCTGTACGATTCGAAAGACATTGTTACCTTAGTTCTGACCACTGTAAAGACGTACGTGCTGGAGAATACCGGCGTTAGTAAAACGATGAAGTTACACGTATTTTCTACATCTACTATATTGAATCTGATATCATTGTACAACTGGAAAGGTCCCAATAATTGGCCTAAAAACAAAACTCACAGTTGTGACAGTGAGAACTTTCTAGCGGACAAGGAGGTAATTGTCAATTATGAATTATTATAAATTATGACATCATTTATTACAGTAGACATTATCAAGAATTAGTTTAATTGCAATGTAGTCTTTTTTTATTAGCAAGAATATTGTTGTAAATAGCAAGCATTGTTGTAAGTAGCAAGAACATTGGATGTAAATTTATTTGATATTGAGAAATAATTGATATAAAATTTTATATTAATTTATTAAAACATTTCTAGTAAAAATATAACAAAGCATATTTCTCTATTGAGGAACAATATTGCGGAAAATAATGAATTTTTTGATAATTTTTTACAATATTATATAACTCATAATTATCGAGCTTTTTATTATTGCTTTCCTTTTTTATTTTTCCCGGTTATAATTTAGGTCATTAGTGACGTAGTTCATGAATTCTTAATCACTTTGTTAACATCGCATCGTTATGGAGTTATTTTCCATGACCGAACACTGGGTAGTTCACGAAATAAGCACAATCAGCTGGTACATACAGCTCTTCAGAACTTGGAGAAACCTTGGGAACATGAAAAGCCATCGGATCTGATTGTTAGGATAATGAGTGCCTGCCCGGATCTAATTCGTTCGCAATATAATGCGATAGAGTCTTTTCTTGAACCTCGAGTTTCACCCAAATGGATTTGTCTTCTTAAATTTATAGGGAAGGTAAGATGTTTGTAGATTTATGCAATAATTATGGTTGTGCGCACCATCTTTTCGGTTTAGCTTATCAAATTTTTTTTGCAGATAGTGAAATCAATCAATCCGGTTAATAGTATCAAAACTTGCTCTGCAGAACTGAAGGCGAACAATTTGATAAATGCATTACTTTCTCTGATGGTTCCAAGCACGATTGTAAAAGTCGCTATCTTACCAGGATTAGATCACGACAGTCTTTCTGTTAGACATGAGGCTTTATCTCTTCTCCTAATAATGACTAACCAGCTCAAAACCATTTCTTTAGCTATAAAAGAGTTCTATAAAACATCTACAATTGAAAATCAAAGAACGGATTTTATTTTGAGGACTGTCCCTTCTTTGGAAACTATATTACGAATGTGGAACCGAACTTTTGAAAATGACACCGACATAAAAGCTTCGGAAAACGCGGAAAGCGTTCAGAGTCCAGAGTTGGTGGATCATCTTGATACTATCTTGAGCGTTCTTCATTCGTATCAGGATATATGTCCAGAGTTGTTGGATATTTCGATAAATTTACAACCGAATTTATTGCTATCGAGTTTAAATAATCTCCAAGATGAAGAAGAAACTATTAAGATGGAGAAAATAAATCGCATGAAAGTCAAGACAATACAATTTCTACTTGCCTTGGACTCTTCTATTTTTGCTCCTAAAGAAAAAGCTTTTAAAGAAGCTCTTTTCTTCTTGATATCTTTGATCCGACAAAAAGATTCATCACCGGATAGTTACAATGCTATTAGAACGCTGCTACACACAACAGGTCTGTTCGAAACCTGTGAAGATCAGCTGGATATTTGGATCAACGGCTTTTCAGTAGTTGCGGATTCTGAAGAGAACGAGCAGTTGACGCAGTGGTTTATGTCTGTCCTAAAAAGCGCCATTAAACACATTGACAAGTATATAAATATCATAACACAAGCGGAAGGAACGATAAACGATCAGATAGCTAATTTCAACGTTAAAAAAGCGGAGGATATAATTAACGAATTGTTTGATAAAGCTAACAAAATCACCAGTCCCTGTCAAGAAGAATTTTCTGCAGTAGAATCGTCTTTAATCAACGGACAATTTAGTTTTAATGAACGGAAGGTTGATACCATCGATAATATCTTTAAATTTAATCAAGGAAATTCGAAAGATACTATTAAATCTACTAAGTTTATGATACAGAAGAATAACCAAATGACTAATTTTGATACAAAGGAGATAGAGGATGTAATTAATCGGTTACTTGATAAGACAAATCCAAAGAGCTTTCCTTCTAACAAAAATCATCATAAAATCTTATCAACCTCAATATCATCTTCAACGAATGAATTTACTAATTCCGATATAAAGGAAACTAATGAGGCAATTGATATTCTCTTTAACAATTTTGGTAAAGAAAATCCTTGTAGAATGCAGGCTTGCACGGCAGTCTCGCCACTTTTATGCTGTGCACTGCAAAAGATGAGTGAGAAAAATTGTGCCACAATCTTTGCTTATTTATCCTATGTGATGGTCCATACTCTGCACTATCAAGTCGTGCCCGATCTGCTGGTTTACATGACAACAGATTTGACCAACTTGCCAATTTATAAATACTTGCAGAATTGGTCAAGTAGCAAACAACCAATTTCCTTGAAGAACAAGCTACCGTCTTTAAAATTATTGTATAAACTGAGCAATATGTTGCTTGCAAATTCCAAGATGGACGTAACTGAATTTTCTAAACTATTTAATGATGGTCATTCAACGTATTGTTTTAAATATGGCGACAAGGAAGTCACTATTAAGCACTCTTTATCTTTGTATGATGTTAAGACTTTGTTGAAAATGACCGTGTTTTATTTAGCACAGCTAGTGCAGTCGAAAATTTTGCAGCAGGCCCAAAACGAAAATTGCAAGCTTGTTCTTGTGTTTCTGTTAAATATGCCACAATCTATCGAATCGAATCAAGAAAATGCAGTGATACTTGAAGAAAACGCGAGATGTATCTTCACTCATCCTATTTTGCTGCATTATTTCTCGCCATTTTGTGGAGAAACCTCGAAAGATTCGGTGGAATATATGATCGTTGAAACTATTCTGAAGATCTGCGAGTCTATTTTGCATTTGTGTGAGAAACATAACGCAGGGACCTGTAATATTTTCTTCGCGTTTAGAAGTAAGTTCCTCACACAATTGGAGAATATTATAGAGAAGAATCCTCTGGAAGCTTGCGCTAATAATTATGATATTGCCATTGAATTATTGAAAATACTACAGCTTGAATCGAAAGACATCGCGAGCTTGTTGTTTGCTTTGATGAAGTTGGAGAAGAGCACTTTTATTTCAAGCGACAAGCAAAACCTGACCGTATTTGGACACATCGTTCCGGTATTGCTGGACATGTATTGCAATAAAGAATCAAGATTGCATGATACGTTGAACGAGCAATTTGTAGAAAAGCTTAGCTTGCATTTGATTTATCTAAAGTCTAGTAAGATAAATCATGTGGATAGATGGGAGAAAGCTTTGGCAACGTACTTGTCCATCTTTTCGCACAATATTTCCGGTATCAGTACTAATACTTTTGCACAATTGCTAACAAAAAGTATCACCGCGTCCACGATTCAGCTGATAACGACCTTGATCACCAAGAATACCAGGCTAATCTCGTCGTTGGTGAAATACTTTCTCAAGGTGGAAAATGTGAAGCAAGGGGACGTTGTGTTTCCCATACTAGGCAGCAGTTTAAAGTACAAATGGAATGAAAAGTTTCTTCAAAGTCTCTATGGACGTTACGGCAGCGACATTTCTGCGTATATAACCGAGCCACGAAATCTCGTTCCTTGGATCGAAGAAAATGCAGCAGCGATCGTCTACCTCATCGAAAGCACTTTCGATCTTGCTCTGTGTGAAAGAATCTGCGATACCGTTTCTCAGAACGGCGACAAGTTGGATATGGTGTCCATTTGTTTTGTGCAATTGTTAGAAAGTGTATACAAGAGATACGAAAGTTTGGTAACGGCTAAAGAGAAACCTTTGATGGATCTAATAAGGGTATTGCTGCATATAATGACATTGACGTTAAAAAAGGAATCAAAAAATCTACAGAAGATAAAAATCTTATGCGGGAAGCTAAACGATGCAGTGATTCGTTTGAAAGAGACGGAAGATAACTTCATCTTCAGTTCATTGAGCAAGAGTTACTCGTGGCCGCAGTTTACCAGATTTTCCTTAAAGTTAGGTCTAAAAGATGCTAAGGACGAGACGATTCAATCCAATGTATTGAAAATTCTGAGTAATTTATGTGATATTGCTTATGGAGATGATATTGATGATGAATATGCAAAGACGTTGTTTGAAATGACGACGTCGCATTCAGAGTTTGTTAATATTATGCTTGGATCATCCTCTGTTAAAGGTGAGTTTTCTTGCACAGCGCGCCTATTATTTGGAAGAAACATGTAAAAAGCTATATTTATTTGTTTAAAATATACTTTTCTGCAGATTGTAATTATGATACATATTGTAATTATGTCGTCCCAAAATCAGCCTTAATTCACGATAAAATTTTATAATATCTTGTAAGAATATACCATTACATATAGATAATTTTAATCTTTATTTAAATATATATATATATTTTATAACTATAGGCGACCTGGTTGAATTACTAAGAATACTTACTCGAAAGAATCATTCTGTAATGACTGTCTCGCACGTGCCTCTTTATCTCGCAGCTTACAATGCTACTCTTTGCCACGTGGATCAGCGTATTTTGCAGGTAAAAATCACGACATATATCGGGATTATTGCACTGTTGAAGGAATATTAGATATAGTATTTAATTTTTTTTCAGATTCTTCAGTATTATGAAACTCATAATGTTAAGCTTCAACAGTACTGGCCATATTTGTGGGGGAGTGCCGCAGCAACACGTTATAGCATAAAGGGAGAGACGGATACTGCACTATGGAGACAACCTTCCACTTCCGAAGTCTTTAACTTGTTCAATAAGAATATTGTCAATGAGACTATAAAAAATTATCCTATACACAGAGCTATGAAAGTAAGTTACCTAAATATGTTTTGTAAGACCTGTCTCAAAATTTTACTGTCTCATAAATTTACGGTCTGAAATATCCTCTACCGTATAATCCTTTTTTTAAAAATAAATTTCAAATATTTATAGCAGGCCTGTTTAATTTGAGCTCCGGAGCTAAAACGCAAAGCTATCGACGTAAAAAAATTCAATGCAAGATTTTAGGAACTGTAAACTGTTGATGAAGCGTAACTTAAATGCGTACAGCAATATCAATATTTTATAGTTCCGAAATCTTACCCACATTGAATTTTTTTGCATCGACTTTGCGTTTTGGCTCCGGAGCTGAAATTAGACTGGCCTGATTTATAGAAATTATAAACACACAAAAATAAATAGAATTATATATTTTGTGGGACTTTATGTTACGTAAGATTTTAATTTTTTTATCTTTGGAGAAAATTCTATTACCTTTTTTCAGAGTAATGAATTATATATACACGAGAATAGTAATGTGTATGATCCAGCATTTTATCTGCCATTACTGTGTACTTTATTAGCAGAAAATAATATTGTTGCGTGTTATAAAGTAAGCCAGAGTGGTGCATTAGCGTTAGTACTTGCTGCATGTTGCAGTGACTCGAACGATATTCGGATGACAGCATACACCATTATCTCTAGATATTATTTCCATTTGGAAGCATCCAAGTAAGTAGCAATTTTAATAATTACACAAGAAAATGAAATCAGTAGATTATACATTGTCATAAATAATAGGTCTTCTAGAATATAGAACTTTATATTATTTGTCATAATTTAGTTTGTTAGTAATAATTTAATTACTCTTTAATATTAAATTTTAAATTTAGTTTGTTTAATTATCTTTGATTATGTATATGTATATATAGAGAGATTTTTCTTTTATGACCCTACTTTTTTTTTACCTTTACGATCTTGTGATTATAATTTAGAGACTCATCTCCGAGCTTTATATTAAAAGCGCCGATTTTTTTTCCATTGATTGCCACATAGATTAAAAGCATACTTTTCTTAATAAATTCAGGCGACAAAGGATTAAAATGATTCATTAAAAAACCAATTTCCTTATTTAGGTCTAAAGAAAAGTTATTATGGATGCGTCTAATTGACGCTTTGCGAAATGGAGTCTTTTCCTTAAAATGTCAATTGAAAGATGTTCGCCTGAGTTGTCTGATGACTACCTTCTTAGCTAGAGCTTCGTTAGTTGCCACTCAACCTCTGCACCCCCTTTATTCGCCATTGCACACCTTCCTAATGGCCAAAACAGCTCTGGACCTAAATACCATACCGGAGCTGCTACAGTTGTTGCACAGTTCGCACGTGGAGCATAATGCGCATCGATACTGGATTTTGGAGAACATCCGAGATGGCATGAAGGGAGATAACGATTTAAACGTGGCCTTGAAATGCATGTTGTTCAAAATTCTTCTTGATTTCTACACTTGCATATTGTCGGATGCCAAAACCAAGGTGAGTTAATCTTTCATTTGATATGACACACAACTGAAAATTTCTATTCTTAACATCCTTATTTTTAATATCCCTATTCTTAATATTTTCTCATCTTTTTAATTCTCTAAATTTTTATATTCTTAACAGTTTTCCTTGTGCTTAATACTTTCTCATTATTTTATATTAGCTACATGATTATGTAATAGATAATGTAATTGATAATTATGTAAAATGAGAAAGCAATTTAAAAAAAGAAAATCGTAATTGTTAATAATTCGTCGATACAATGATATTTTCATTTTGTGCATGCATCTTTGGAGCAAGGATTATGAGGAAAGACTAAGAATAATGAATTTATTTGGTTGAGTTATCAATAAAGAGGTTCGGTATAATGAATTAAAAATTCGACTGTAATTAATATCAAGAAGCAGTCTTGATTTTTAATCAATTATTTTGTTTATATATATTAATAAAATAAATTAAGTGGATTTGATCTACGAAGAAGATTTCTTTATTATAAGTTTTATTATAGATGTTCGTATTATTCATTTGAATATTGATACAAACTTTTTTTTAGAAACTAATTTTGGAAGTCATCGCCTCTACTACTAAAATTCCCAAAGCATCCTTACTCCTCACACGAGGATATGGCGTGCTTCCTTGGTTGCACGAGATTGTCAATCATTTGGATATTTGTGAAGCGGAAATTATTATTACCATAATTGAGAATCTGTTAAATACCTTAGATAGTTCGGTACAAGATGTAAGTCATTACAAATCTCTGTTATTTAACATCCTTTTATTATTGCAAATGTATTTAAAGAATAGACATAAGGTTTGTCCCATGTGATTGTATTTTTTGACAATAAAATTGTTTTTAAGATAAAATAGATATATATAGAAGATTTGCAGATATATGAAAATAGAAAGTAAAACGTGGAAAGTTCAGACAGTAGTTAAATTAGGCTTCTAATGACTTTGATATGAAATAAATGGCTATTTTTTTTGTAACTTAACTACCCAGATAATAAAGTTTGCAGAGATAAATTTTAAGCAAAGTATACTACCAATTTTTGATGGCAAAGGAGCAACGAATATTACATAGTCTGTAATATCTGATAATGTCGATCTGTGTGTGTGTGTGTGTGTATGTGTGTGTGTATGTGTGGAAGCTGTCGCCAGAAATAAGACAAAGTCTGCTGATATGCTTTGTTAGCAGATTGGCAGATCTGCAAATTCTGCAGTTTCTGCTGCTGGTCTACTATCAAATTGTCCGCGTGCACAACTTGCTTGGTTTCTGTCATCAAACTACTGGTGCATAACACATTAATAAATTCTGTTGACAAATTCTGAGCTTAATATGAACACAGATTGCTATGGATTTATAGTAGAAATCTAATCGAATTTGCTCTCAATCTTCCAATCTTTCCAAATTGCTAGCATTATGCTATCTAGTACAGTTTGGATATTTCGTAATCTTCTTAAAATTAAGAAGATTACGAAATTGTCTCCTTGATTTCTTCATTTATATGCTTTATGTAATGTTATTACAGTGTAGAGAGGGATCACATCTTCGGATAAAAGCAGAGTTGGGGAAAAATTGAAATAAATGCAGCAGAAATATTTATTTAAAGGAAGAATCTAAAGGAAAAATACTATTTGAAATAAGTATTTCGTGTAGGACATGTAAAAAATACTATTTCAAGTAAAAGTATTTTGCATCGTAAATATAAAAAAGGCAAATAATATTTACTATTTTATAGAGTCCGACCGAAACTTTGGTCGAAACTAAATTGAAACACTGCTATATATCAATTTCGGTCAAAACTGAAATCAAAATTAAAAAATAGAAATCCTACAAAGGCCATATGTAGACATGCTCATATATCGTATACTTTTTCTTTATAAATATCATAATTTATTGATATAGTAATTAAATTTCGGCCAAAATCGAAAACCGAAATTTCGGTTGTGTGTCAATTTTGACCAAAGAAGTAAGTACTTCTTCATAAACATCATAATTTAATTATTAAAACAATAATTACACATAAAAATTAATATTTACGAAGAGGTATATGGTTTCAGTCGAAAATGACACGTAATGAGTGTTTTGTTTTCAGTTTCGGTAAAAGTTTCGATCGGACTCTAACTATTTACATTAACATTTATTTCAAATAAAATACTTATATTTGACATTTCGTTATTTCATAATTAAACAAAACACTTCTATTTTCTATTTATTATTTCTTTTTCGTTTTGAAATAATCTCAGATTCTACTATTAATGGGTGTCACGCGAAATGTATGGGACACCTTGTGTATCTTTGGAACGTGTGCTGCTTCTTATTTTATTTTTACTATTTTTTATTTCATACTGTTTAGAAATAGGAAATAGTAAATAGAAAATAGGAAATAGAAAATAGAAGTGTTTTGTTTAATTATGAAATATATAACGAAATGTCAAATAAGTATTTTATTTGACATTTCGTTATATATTTCATAATTAAATTGAAGTAAATATTGATGTAAATGGTAAATACTATTTGCCTTCCTAATATTTACGATGCAAAATATTTATTTGAAATAGTATTTCTATAGATGCATCCTTTAAATAAATATTTCTGTTAAATCTATTTCAATTATTTTCCTGCACAGAAAATATGTATTTACTATTTTCTATTTCAACTAACTATATTTTTTTTTTGTTTACATTCCCTAACAGCACACTTTATTCGATCGAATAAGTTCTTCGGCAAGCACGAGCACAATGTTCGTTGAATGTAAACGGAACGTGATTAGGCAGTCTAGAGAACGTAAACAGAGCATCGTCTAATTCTTAGACCAGAGTTCGGCAAGATTTGCACTTCTCGGCCGATTTTCGAGAGGCTCCGCCTCTCGCTACTCTTCTCACCGTTCGCCCCACGTTCAATCCAAATGCCGCTCGACGTTTAAGAGCGTATGACGCTCATAGACACGAGGTCCACCCGCTTTGAGCGTTCACGCTGTAAATTTCATTCTGTTTTTTTTTTTGTTCATTACATAACTAAGATAGAATGAAGCAACGCGTAAGCGCTCGATTTTACGCGTTGTTTCATTCTATCTTAGTTATGTAATGAACGAAAAAAAAAAGATATAGAATGAAGTTTACAGCGTGAACGCCCAAAGCGGGTGAACTTCATATCTACGAGCGTCATACGCTCCTAAACGTCGAGCGGCATTTGGACTGCGCGCGGGGCGAGCGGTGAAAGGAGTAGCGGGAGGCGGAGCCTCTCGAAAATCGGCCGAGAAGTGCAAATCTTGCCGAGCACTGTCTTATTTGATCGAGGTTCCTGATAAGCAAATGATAATATTTTAAAATATATTTCATTTATTCGGTAAATATCTAAAAAAAAACTATTATGCTTTTAGCTTGGAGCCCTTATAGGGGACTCACTTCAAAAAAATTATTTCATTAGAACACAACTGAAAAATCTTTCAATGTTACGTCTTTTATTCTAGTCTGTGCGGTTTTTTGAATTCGAGAAGTTAGTTCTCGTTAAGTCCTTCTGGTGCGGGGGTATATGCCGTATTGTTTTCGAGGACGCCTCATTATTTCACTTACGTATCTTTATACATCTAAAGAAGTAGCTATCACAGGATAAAAAGTACATATCCAAACATTCTCCTCCCGAGAAAGCATTTTGTTTTCATAATGTCCTAACGTTAATACTACTTGTTGAAATTTATGTAGCTGTGGTTTTGGTTCTTTAAAGCACCACTCTTTTACTTCAGGTAATGGACAGTTTTCGTAGCCTTCTAGAATTCTCTGCTTCTCTATGTCATCAACCGATATGTGTAATGTGTCTTGTTTAAGACCATTATTGAGCTTTAGTATGGCTTTTTGAGCTTCTTCTGTACATAATGCTAAATGAGCGACATAATTCATATCATCTCGCGATAGAAAACCAGACTTCGGATATTCAGAAGAATATTCCTCGATGCGATCAGTTAGTCCGCAACCTGTATGAAATGAAGCGTGTCCTCTAGCATGGCCGTATGAATGGTGGAAATTCGAAAATCTAAAAAGTGATCAGATATTTTCGAATCTATAATAGGACAATTTTGTTAAACGGAAGGGGGGGATGGATATATGAATGTACAGATAAATACAATAATAGTAATTTATTTAAAAAAAAATAATACAATTCATATTTATCATTTGAAATTATTTGCTTTAACAAAGAAAGTGAATTCTTAAGAAACAAAATTCTTAACAATTGAAATCATGAAATTGATATTTGTTATTAATATTGCTTTTAAAATACGAACTCCCAAGTTTTTTTCACTGTCCACACTAATTTGCTCATTGCAAAGAAGGAACTTATTCACCTACTGCATTATTTTCATCTGGATATGATAATATTGTACATATTTTATGATTTTACAAAATTTGAAAAAATAAATTATAAAATATTTTTCAGCGCGATCTGTTTGCTTTTTTTTTCTGCTAAAATCAGGACATTTGACATGTTCAGCATCTCGAAAACGGGATTGCTCTATCGAGATCAAGGACGTTTGATCACATTGGCTATGTTTACACCGTGCGCTTAGTCTGCGATCTATACGATAGGTGTCTTTGTTTAACCTATAGGATAAACAAGAACATCTATTGTAAGGCCGTGGTTTAAATGTACGGTGTAAACGTAGCCATAACTATGAGTACTGTATTAAAGTTACCCATGGCCGCGTCGTCCTTGTGACAGGTCTATAATCATTCCAGCGTCGTACGGTGTTGTTCCATTGTAACAAGCCCCGCCAATCATCAAGATTATCTTATCATTTCCCTCCAACTGGAGGATCTTATCTATCCATTTGGTCAAATTCTGAAAATTGGCTTTCAATTTTAGCTGTGTCCATTTACGAAGTTTTAATGGATTCTGCCCGATTTGAGAACCGATCACCGAAAAAAGACAGCTATTTAAGTCAATGATGACATTGTCGGGATCTTTTCCACCTCTTAGCGTCCAATGACCTAGAGAATGATAAAAAAAGTTTGGAAAATTCTGATCGAGTCATATTAAGAAAAGAAACGAAGTTAAAATTAATATAGAATATTTATGTCTGAAACATAAAATATATTTTTTTTCCTGTTGATTTTCAATTTTATTCTAATTGGATTAAAAAAGGTGAAATCATTTTAAAGTGTAAAATCTGAGAAATTGTAAACTTGTTCACAATTGGCTCTTTAAAAAAATTTTTTTTTAATTTAATTGACTTTTACCTATTCCTTTTGAACTGATCGCTTGATATTCGATATCTATAGGATGTCCTGTTTTTCTTTTGCCAATTATTTTGTTTAAACTACCATTAGCATTCCATATCTTGATAGATCTTTGGATTATGTCACTTAAAATAGCGATGTGTATTAAACCAGCTGGGCCATAGTTTTCTAAATCTTGTATAACACCTTTTATGTATTCAATTTTGTGAATCCTGTCTATAGTTTTATAATTTTTATAATTTTTATTATTAGAATAATCGGGAGTCGAATACATCTTTCTATTGTGCTTTTTTAAATTTCACTTATTTTTAATCGTTTATTACTAAAATTAAAAGGATAATGTGCTATTGTTAAATTAGTTTTTTGGAACTGTAATTTTTATTTTGCCATCTTCAAGTCTGGAAATCTCTATAAGATAGAATAATATAATGTATATTTTAAATATCTCTTAAATATAAAAAAAAATGTATAAGCATAAATGGAACAAATATAGAAAATAGAGAAAAATGTTAATAACAAGAAAGATAAAAGATATATTATTAGTAAAAAAAGAACTTACAATTTTGTACTGCAAAGGATATATCTATTTTGCACGTTTCTAAAAAAATTCATTGTGCTCGAGAATATAATTTGGCACTGGTGGTAGTTCGGAGAAGTAAGCTTGTGTGATTTGGAAAAGTTTCATAATGAAGTAATGAATTATCTTTCGTTTTAACTGCAATTTATGTCTTGTTTATGTCTTCTGTAGCATAAATATACATACATATACGTATGTATAATATATATTTCTATTTATATACATATATAATATGATTATATACATATACAGCCATTGACAAAATTATTAGGCACCCTTGCTTTTTCTAAATTTTTCACAACTGAATGTGCATAAGCTCTCTATTTGCGTGTTGTTTTCATGCTACTGACTTTGTGAGAAGGTCAAGCAACTGAGGCATATAAGTTTCTTAGAGAAATGATAATATGTACAAAACTGTTTAGTGTGCATTTCGACTTCGAATAATACGGACGTTATCAGTCTTGTTTCGAGCAATTGCTAGGCAATTCTTTATCTTATTATTGTTAACATATTATCCGAGATTTCAAAATATGCCTAACTTCAATTACTGAGCTCAAGAAAGCGATTTTCGAAGAATGGGAGAAAATATCACCTACTATATGCGAAAGATTAGTACATAGCTTACCTAAAAGAATAGCAGAAGTCATAAAAAATAATGGCGGACCAAGCAAATATTAGTTTATATGATTATTTAAGAAATAAATGATAACATTTATAAAGATAGTGTTATTTATTTCCTTATAAATTGAAGAAATTGTTAAATAAATAAGGTGCCTAATAATTTTGTCAATGGCTGTATAATATTGATTCAATTAATGTAATTTAAATAATTAACCTATTAAAGTAATAACTAATAACTAATTAATTTGATAAAGTTTTAGTTAATATTTTTCTAAACAAATTTTGTATTATAATTTATATATGTTATCGGCATATTACTTAAAATAAATATTATATGTAAGATGATAATATTACATATAATACTTATCACGTCAAATGTAATTTTTAATATTTATAGTAAATTATTTAGTAATTGAAAAATAGGAAGAAGAAGAAAGAAAGCAAGAAAGAAAGCAAGAAAGAGAAAGAGAGAGAGAGAGAGAGAGAGAGAGGCGGGGAGGGATTAAAATAACACGATATTAAAATATAAAACGATTTACATCAAAATATAAAAAATCAAGAACATCTAAATTAACATACCCAATCGTTGACTTGTGCAGAGTCCATGTTATCTCATAACTGTGATCAAGGTTTGTATTAGAAATAACGTACATTTTTTTATTATATTATTTTCATTATATTATATATTATTATTATTATTATTTTACTATAATTATTTTTTGTTATAATATTCTTTTTAATAAAAAATTATTTTCACTAAAAAATTTTCTTTATGACATTATGAAGCCAAAATCATGCTAGAAGAAAAAATTTCTTCCGTGGCACACTATGGGCAAAACAAATTTTATTGCTTTGAAATTGTTTTTCGGACATTTGCTGCATTTCACGGTGATCTTTCGTTGGTTGTTTCTTCGTAATCGATCTCGTATGGTATTTTCATTTCATGTTAAATTTTTAAAGTTGAGAATATTCGTTCATTACTCCAAAAATTATATTAAATATTTCAAATGATTAATTGATAGTTTATAATTAAGTAATTAAATGTTAATTATTTGGCAGAAAGAATTAAAAGTGATTTTTTTATAAATATAGACAAAATAAAATGCTACTATACATTAATTTATTGCTTATTGAACATTTTAATCAAATTACATTTTATAATATTAAAAACAATTATATACCTACAATATGTATATAATAATAAATTTCCTTTGCGCGCTGTATATTTATACATATTTATATTATGAAAATACAATCTGTATATAAAATTATATATATTTATTATATGTAACGATAAATTATTATTTGCAGAATTACTTTTAAAAGAAGAGATCACATAAATTTTTCTTCGCGTGAGAATAGAACTTCGATTCTAATGTCATGGCATTAGTTATGCTGTTGGTCAAGACATAACAGATTCATAGTAATCTGCAGGATCATGGTGGCAGAATTCAGGTGTTCTCGAGACGAATTTTGTACGTTTCTATGCAGATTCCAAATGTGACCATTTAAACATTTGCACCGTGATAAATGTGAAATGACAGTTTGAGAGATGAAAATGTGTGCCAAAACTTGCCAAATAAAAACATATAAAAATGATCATCAAAAAGAATTCAGAAATATTCATTTTTATCGCTTTCCAAAAAAGAAAGCATTACTATTTAAGTAGAAAGAAATTTATGGAAAATTTATGGCAAAAGATAAAATCAAATTCATTATGTTATACACTGTAAGCAAATATAATTAAAAACACAAAAATAAATAAAATAATAAAGACACAAAGCCTAATTCAAATAACCGCGGCAACATGGCGACATATGGTGTCACGTTTTCATTGGCTGTTAGAAATGTATGTGCAAGAAGACACCTGAGTTTCTTCCACTATGGTCAGGATAGTCCGGTTATCGTTGCGCGGAAAGCACGGTGGAAGGAGGGACATTGCTCCGGTAGTAGGAGTCAGTGCTGGCTCATAACAAACTTTTAGTTACCTATATCTAAATAAAGTATATACTCGGTCTTTTAAACAATGCATGTAATGTTATTTCTTGTATTGTAATTTAAGTTTTATTTATTGAAAAATTATCAATTATATGAATATTAAAAAATGGAAATACAGTTTTATTGCGTTTATCTAAATTATTATCTAAAATTTTAGATAATATTTTTATAAGTGATATTGCAATAAAAATACAAAAATATACTCCAACAGCGCAACAGTACAAAAGTTGCAGTAATATTGTAGCAATAATATTACACGTTGCTGCAATGTTGCAGCAATATTGCTGCAACTTTTTTTGTGCGGTTACATACTACAATAACTTTTATCGCGTTTATCTAAATTACCTAATGTTTCCAATAATATCTTTAAACGATACATGTAAAAATATTTTATTATGTTACACATATAATTCATACAAACGTAGAATAATATATATTTTCCGATAAAATTAAAAATAGATTTATGATAGTCTACATGTGATTCGTTAATTGGATAGAATCCATAAATTATATAATATATGTAAAAAAATATGCATGTATATATTTAAATGTACATTTAAAAATAAAAAAAACTTATTAACTGATTTTATATAATATAATGGATATTAATTGACTTTATATTAACAAAAATGTAAATGTATATTAATTTGTATCGATAATTTACAGTGAAGTTTGAATCCGTTTTTTAATCATTTTTTGTTAGATTATTTAATTAAATGCTATTTCATTATATTTTTTTATTTCCTATTCTTCATTTAGATCTTATGGAGTTGGTAACTTGCGACGGTACTGAACTGGGTTTCTGAAGAACTACTCGCTCGCGAGTTGCAGCTTTCTCTCGACGCGACCAGTCTCGATGCGGCCGCCTTTTCGAGTCTTCTGATCGAAAGAACACGTCCACTCGAAAGTGCACACTAAAACGTTAATTGTATCAGTAAATGTCGATGTAACGTACGTCGCAAGTCAAAGTGTACTGTTAAAAGTGAAAGAATTTAAGAGAGATCGTGCATCCGCGCGTAGATAGCTTCAAATGATCTGTGATCTTTGTGTTGAAAATGTCGGTAATTTGAGAGAGAAAATGGAAACGATTCATCGGAAGTGATTAAAGAATCATAAATGTAATTGTAGAAAATTTTTCAAGATTTTAAACCCAATAAATTGTTTATGTAATCCTGAGGATATAACTATTGCAATAATTATGGACGAATACAACGATAATTATGATTGATATTATGCATATCAAAACAACCGAGTGTATTATTTAAATATAAGTAACTAAACTCTGTTTTAAAGTTTTTTCAAGGAGTAGAAAGAGTCTTGTAAAATAGTTACAACAAAATACAATTTTTTTTACTGAATCAATATAAATTGTAGTCTTTAAAATTTTTTGTGTGCTTTTGTGTTGCTGTATAAAATATTTAATTATAAAATTAAAAAAAATTAAATTTATAACAAGACTCACACTTAAAGAATTGTATTACTGTTCGAAAACAGTACAGAATTACTGCCGACGGATCACGCGGAATTTCTACCGTACATTGCAGAAAATATATTAGAAAGAATATTCTATATATACTGTGTGCGTTGAATAATTTTTATTTCAGTTAATTGCCAATTATTGGGCGTAAAAGTGAAAATTTTTGGGAAATCAAAATCTTGTTTGATTTTCAAATTCTACAAAATGTGTTTTAGTAACGCAATCGACTTGAATATGAGGGCATTGAAATCTCCACCAAATATAGGGAATCTTGATAGCGTTAAATACGATTTGTTGAAATTTTGTTTGTATTAAACATAGCTTTTAGTTTGTTTACGAATAACTTTAAAGAAAGGGGAAAAAGAGAGTCAGGAAAAGTGAAAAAGAGATCTCATATTATAACATTAATTACAATGTTTCAATAAATTTGAATGATTTATGCTTTTGAATAATAATACTTTATATTAATATATTTGATAAAAGTATCTAGAGATTTACATTCATTGATAAATGATAATAATTATATTTATATTTCAATAAAAAAATTTAATGAAGTATTTATAAAGGTGTGATATGTGAAAATTCTTAATGATTTATCGCTTTAAGTTCCATTGTTGTAATTACCTGAAAATTAAATATGGATTAAATACGGATTATATCCTACATAGATTATTATATTGAAAAGGATAAATTTTAATGCACAAGAAATGAGAAATTAATTCATTAAGTTGAAATAATTGATTTGTTTCAAGCTAAATCTGAGATAAAAGTAATATTTATTTTTTACAGAATTCTATTACGGGGTTTCTATCTTCTCAAAAAGTTCCAACATTTAAAGACATGGAATGCCATTTTGTGATAAATAATTTTATTATAAGTTAAATTTCTTCGGACCAAATATTACATTGATGATGATCCCTTATATATGGTGTTCAATGACTTTTGTGCTGCGTGATATCGGCAAGAAGATCAAGTCTTTGTGTGATAGTTCATTCAGAGTGTAATAAAACAGCAATGTGTGCCTTTGTGCTTTTCGCTTGGAGGTAGATTTTGCAAAAGACGTACTATCCAACGGATTTCAATACGGATTAAGGATTACTTTCGCAAGTGACGCCCTCTGGATAAGCGTATATGGCTGGTAAGTGTATTTGCGAGCCTTTGTGAGCGGTAAGGGCGTGTAATGATCACAGAAACGTATTAAAAAGCTCCATTTATTCATTGCTATAATAAGAAAGCATCCAACAAGCGAAAGGATTTCTTGTTAGAATAAGTTCTTCTTATTTAATTAAATGTGTTATATTTTTATATCTTCCAATTTTTTATATCTTCTTCTATGTTTACCTCCTTACATATTTTCTTATATTTATTAAATAAGAAAAATTATATTTATAAAAAAAGAGGAATAAGAAATTCATACAATCTTTTACCTATAGACATTGATTTGCAAAAGTTCGTTTACTTTTAATAATTTATATTAACTTCTGAGTCTTTAGAATAATCTTTAGAGTTCGTACATGTGGTTTATCAGCGCCTGCGTT
The DNA here is from genome assembly GCF_001594055.1 of Mycetomoellerius zeteki. Lineage (NCBI taxonomy): Eukaryota > Metazoa > Arthropoda > Insecta > Hymenoptera > Formicidae > Mycetomoellerius > Mycetomoellerius zeteki. The sequence goes on from NW_017257226.1 coordinate 252,356, forward strand.
CAGAGTTTCGTTTTTGCTTATAAGCTTTGTTGAAGCACCCTGTATATTCTCGTAAAGTTTTACTAGAAGGCGCAAATACCGGTTTCGCGCGAGTTAGACGCAAGTATTTGCTCGTGCACATATGGTTGTACGTGTGTATGTTCACACGTGGCGGCGCCGGTACTATCCGTCCGACAATGCTGCGCGCCACAAACAAATTATACAATAATTGTAATAATATGTATACGATTATATTGTTAACTGATATTGATAAAGGCAATTATGTGTTCTTCGGAATAAAACAAGGCCGTGAGAGAAAATTCTCTTTCATGATATTTTTAAGAATTTTTTTATATTTTAAATTTACGAAGATTTCTGATAGATACCTTAAGCTTCTTCAGATTTATTTAATTATATGAAGAAATTATGTGAAGAATTTTAAAAACTTTCTCCAGGGTAACTAATAACTCGTTTAAATCTAATATTATAAGTCGAGGTTTCAAAATGTCTATAAGTAATTTATAAAATATTTCTCATTAACATTAATTAAATCCATCTCAAATTTGTGGATAATTTCTTTATGTTCAGACGAATGTAATACTTGAATTTTTAGAATCTAAGCATTTTTATTTGTTGATTCCTCTTTTTTTATATACACAAACATGTGCACTACTGAAAATGTGCATTGTGCTCAACATTGCCATTATTTAGATTAAATTATTAGCTATTTTGCTGCAAACCACTTTGTGATGAGAGGTCAAATGTAATTTGTGCATTTAATTCTCTGATGAAGTGAACTTGGTTCCGCCGTCATTATGATATGGAGTCGTTTTTTATAACGCCGGATAATGGACGAAATGCGCAAGAATGTGCGAGATGGGACGGTCGGTTTGGTTGAAGCCAGCGAGGCGAGTAGATAATTGTCAGGTATTTTTCCGAGTTAGGGTGTGCGCAACGTTGAGAGCTCGGGGCATATCTTTCGTGTCGCTAACAATCGCGCGCATAAAATTGTATCTTAATTAAATGCAAAAAATGGGAATTTTTTAATTAAACGATTGAGAAATTAACAGTCAAAATAATTTTCTATATCAACACATCAAGAATCTTTTCTTATAATGTGATAACTTTTTAAATAATTTTATTACAATTTTACTTTTTATTACAACTTTTTTCCATTTTTTATGAAAAATACAATTCAAATAAAATAATGTAATGTATATTAAATAACAAGATATTATTCCAGTTTATGAACAAAAGAATGTCGAACTTTTGTGTCTGTATAAATATATTTTTAAATAACAATTCTGTAAATTATTTTGATTGCAAATGTATATTATTGCTTGTCTATTTCAAAATTTTAATTAAATCATGTAATGAAAGATTGCCGCCTTTTCCAAATAATATATATATATATATACATATTTTTTTTTTCATGAAATATTTTACGAAAAAACTTAAACTCATGTGCGTAGCATGTTTCGTTAATACTATATTTTACTATCATTTTCGAAAAAATGCACAGAGAAACATAATATAACTGTTAATGTTTATTATTTGTTTTCCTTTTGTCAAGATAGCCGATGCGTATAATCATTAATAACGGAGATCGGATTTTTTTACAATTTTTTTCCTCAATTAACAACGCGCTTTCTGCTGGATAATAATCAATATCGATCTTGATATCATTGGCATAGTATTAAGTTGTTAGGTTGATTGGAAACGTGACAGCGATTTCGTTAAACTGCCGTTGATGATCTTGCAGATAGGACCGTTCTCTTGAACAAGTTCTTTTTAATAGAAACGCTGTAAATTCTATACCTTCCAATCGTGTCGTTAAAAATTTGTAAAATATTTTAGAATTATTATTGCTTCGTTTTATATAAAAAATACATTTCTAATTTTTCAATTATCGCGTTGAAAATTTAAAAACATTTCGAAAAGTCTACGATAAATATTGATTTTGAAATATTTCTTTTTCTTGAGTCATAAGGAGGAATGTGGGCTTCTTGTAAATTTTCACAATTGTTACTAATTATAAATATTTATTTTTTATTTAATTAGCAGTGCATTTTTTAAAGAATTTTAATATAATGCTAATCGTCAAAATATTTTAATAAAAATTAAAGAGGTAAATAATTATTATATTATAAATAGTTATTAATAAAGAGATAAATAAAATATATTAAAAATTAAAGAGATAAAAAGGATAACTTTCAGTCACATTTTTGCTAAAAATGATTTTAAATGAATGAAAAAATTCGCAAATAAAGTTTGTACGATAATTTTTCAACGTCCTATGAATTTTAATTTATTCTAATATTAATAATATTCATCTACTTAATATATTCAGTCTATTTAGGGGTGGCTCTGTTAACGTTTTAGAAGGATGCAAACGAAGTACAGAAATCAGTCCTGCTTGTCATAATATCGTGGTGTGGTCGCGCTACAGGAAATACTGCGATGCGTGAGATGCATCATCGACATACAAAATAAACATAATAAAATTATCGTCCGCCGTAGTGCCGGTTATTGACGAAGTTAAGTTCCGTCATCTACAAAAAGAGGGAGGATAGGAATCAGGATGATTGGAAAGAACCGCATTTTTTCCTTTCCGTCTTTTTATTCAATGCAAAGAAAATAAGAAACCGTTTATATCCAGATTCGTAATATGAACAAAAAGATGGAGTGTCTGTAATCTCTATAAGCAGTAGTTTATAATTTTGAAGAAAGAGGATAACATAAATATATATGTGTAATTATAATATTTAAAATATTTTAATTCTATCTGTACTGGTACCAAGAGATGATCTATAAAGTTAATCTGTCCATAATGTGCATATATTTTAATATCAAATTAGAGCATCAAATAAATTATAAGTTTAATTAAAAAAATTTTGATAGTTTGATTATAATAATTAATATAAGACTTGTACTCTGATTGGAAAGACAGATTAATAAGTCATTACATTCAACTTGTTGCTGTTCATTACTTTTTGTTTTGACTAATAATAACAGCTAAAATAATTTTAAAGATAAGTTCTAATTTGATCCATTTGTATTATTTATTCAATTTATTTATTTATCCTGAAAATGGCGATCACGATTTTGCATCTTTAGTTTCTTCTGAAAAACTGATTTTTCAGATTTACATCTGTCTGTTTGTCAAGTACAGATTGTTCGGTTAGAGCAAATTAGAAAATTACAACTTTAGTCAATAAGGAAAACATCCTATACGCATGTGTTCACAATAATTCGTTCCCATCTGCGTTTAAACGGTCGATGAAGCGTGATTCCTCTGTATAGATACGCCGTTTGATATTTGAATTCAGTGCTGCGACGCATAACGGTATTACAACACTAATAAATTAGGATGGTCCGGACGCGTCTCATTATTTTAGGGCGGGACGCGGAAGTACATGGACGCAATCGAACCACTCTGACCACGATATGATGAAAAATATAATTTTAATATTTTCAGGTCGATATTATACATTTAATCCCTAGTCTGTAACGTCATTTCTTGGAATCATTAATGTGTAAAATTAACGTTCCAAAATATATACAGAGTACCTCAATACATCGGCATAGCCAGGATTTAAAATAATAATAAAATCATACATGTTTAATTATTAATTTACTTTACGTTTCTCTTAAAATTGTGAACTGATTCTTCGAACTGGAAAAATTGAAAGGACCCCGCACAAACCTTATGGAAATTGAATTTCGGTCGAATTGGCCGAAAATTTGATATGTTGTAGATCTTGTCGTCCTGATAAAAAGTCTCCACGAGCACGACTTCCTATAATGAATCATTTGACCTCTACGAGACATCATTTTCAAAAATGGACTAATACTCAATATCTTATTTTCAGCGAGTACAGTGCATTCATACGTCATTATTTGCACTTTCATATGTACATTTTTAAGTAAAAAAAGTTATTTACGGTTTTTCTAATTTTAGGGGGGATTATTAGCGTTTCAGACTGATTGTATTGAAAGTCCGAAAAATTATCGCCGCGCAATCATATCTGAAATAAATTGATTTAATAAAGAATACATATTGTATTATTCGAAACATCTAACTTTGACCGTGTTGGCGCTCTCTATCGTATTTGATGTATTCATATATACGGTCGTTTCTTAAGTTTTAAATATGTTTAAAAAAAGAAAATTATAAGGAGACGTCTCGCAATAATCAAATCTTGATTTGTGAGAGGTGAGGGGACTCACAATAAATAAGCACCCCGATTTGTGAGAAGCGGGGGAACTCATAATAAAATCAAGAATTCCGATTTATGGGAAGCAATCAAGTCAATATTATTCTTATAACTTTTTACTTAAAAATATAAATAGAAAGTTCAAATAATGACGTAGAAATGCTCGTTGAAAATAAGATATTGTAATATTAACCCGTTTTAAAAAATGACGTCCCGTAGCCATAGCTATCTTGAAGAGTCCTAGAAGATCTTTCATCTCCAATTCTTTCTTCTTTTCTAAAATCAATTTCTTGTGTGAATACTCATTAAGCATAGTCCGGTTTAAGAGATCTCAATTATTTTTTTTCTCCTTTAAGATATAGCCGCAGTCCCCCTGCCCTCCTGGCTACACTCATGTCTGAATAATTTAAGATGAAGATTAAATTGGATTTTATACGTGCACGTCATTGTGTTATCTTGAATTGCTTGTAGCGTTATAATTGATACAAACTTGGTAATCGAGTGGTATAGACTAATGGACTTGTTTTTTTGTTTTATATTATTATTTTTAATTAATTATCGACGTAAATAATAAACTCACACATATTTAACTTACTAATTTATTTTAGGTTTGTCTTAAAATTGTAAACTGATTCTTCGAACTGGAAAAACTTGAATTTGTAACACTCACTGTCTTGAATTCTCAGAAAATCTTTTTATAACTTTTACCTCTCTAATTCTTTCTTCTTTCCAAAATTAATTTCTTGTGAATACTCATTAAGCATAAGTCCGGTTTAAGAGGTCTTAATTATTTTTTTTCTTTTTTAAGATTTTAGTCACGGTCTTCTCCCTGCTTCCTTGGTTACACCCATGTCTCAATAATTTAAGATGAAGATTAAATTGGGTTTTACACGTGTACGTCGTGTCTTTTCTCGACTCGCTCGTAGCGTTATAATCGCCGTAAACTTGACAAATGTGACAGAAAGAGGAAGTGAGAAAAATCTCAGTACATACCTTTTAGTGTATATTGTTTAAAAAATACAGAAATTATCTGGAAAGTTTTCATTTCAATTGGATTACATATCAGTTCGCGCCTCATGGTACTGTCACGAGTCGGTCATAAATTTTCTCGCCACATACTATCATTGGTTCACATCAACGTTATTTCTAGAGTCGTTATAGAGAGTTGCTGCTATAAAGAAATAGCCACGACCGAGATTAATGTTACAAACGGACGACGAGTCTTGCTCCGTCAGGGAAGTATAGGTCTACCTCATTAGCGAACGCACTTCGGATCCTAGATCATATACTGCCACGCCAGGCATCGAGATAATTTACTGTCCACACGTTACACGGATTATACAACACGAATAAAAGAGATAAAATAAATGTTGGATATTCGAAAAAAACTGCAAATGTATAAACTTCACCCACGGATATTCTCTTTGACTCGAGAAAAAGTGAAATTGATTTTTCCTTAACGAGAATTCCATTAGACGCTAACTTGATTTACTGCCTTAAACTTTAACGCGCGATAAGTTTATCTCCGTAAAGAAGTGACATTTAAATTCTGTAAAGTTCTTCATTTAAAAGATTCGACTATCTTGGACATCCTTTGAAAATAAGATCAGCTTTCAGCAATTTATTTTGGCGAATTATAAAATTTATAAGATATATAGATTTTATTAGTATATTAAATACATAAAAAACAATTTTAAACACATTATTTGTTATTTAGGTACAGTTGAGTCTATTTTAAAATGTTTTTGTGCGAGTGCACTGATATAGTTGTCATAATTTATTTCTTATTAACATAGACGATTAAAATATTTACGACTTTTTAAAAAGGTCTATTTATTTTTTTCTATAAATTTTCCAGTTTTAAAGGCATTTATAATGAATATTTGCGTTTTTTATACAAACAGATTGAACGAACATATTATTTGTGTATATTGTTCTTAAGTTTATACTTTAAAGCAAAAAGATTTCAATTTTTCTTTATGTTGGAGCAATTTAATTCGTTTAAATTAAATGGATAATAGTGATCTGCTGTTTATAAAATGGAACATATAAACCATGATAAATTTATTAATGTTACAAAATAATTTCAAGACGTATGTTACTTGCTATTATTTAAAATAATATGCATTATTCTGATTACAGATGTGCGATTGGAATGGCAGAAAAGTTGCGCGAGGCAGCTGCTCATGGTGACGTTGATCGAGTTGCACAGTTGCTCAACGAAAACGTTAAACCGTTGCCTGACGAAGTATGACCTTTTTACTTCTCAAATTTTTCAAGTTTTTTGCAATGCACGGATAAACAGAATCTATTTACTGTTAAAAATTCTTTTATGTAATTTTAACTTTTAGAAATATAATTCGTTTCATATCTTTTTATGAATATCTACTTTGGAAAAAGGAATCATAAATTTTCAAAATTTAGATCAACAAATAGTTTCTCTGTTAAAAAGTAAAAAAATATACATCACTTTACTACTCAAATAGCCAATTGATGTTATTTGTTGTCATTTTGATGTTAAATGACGTTTTTAATGTCATTTTGAGAAAATGTCGATAAATAACACGTCAGCCAGTTATCTAGATTTTATTATGATTATACATTATATATTCATGTTTTAAAGATCTTGCAGAAAGAAAATTGAAAAACGACTCTCAATAAATAAATTAATATTATTAAGAAAAAGTTTAAAATTACCATAAGGCGTTGAATTCCGCTTGTAATTACTCGCGATGCTGACTGGAAAACTTTATTAACGGCCTCGAGGGCTGGTAGAAATATATTAATTTCAGCTATTAATTTACTTCGCTCTCGTATGCGGCATGATTCCTTATGTAATGTATGTAACTGCATCGGTTAGATTAGATTTAGAATGCAAATAGGTGCGATACACATTTATCTTTTACACTGATAAATATAAAAAAAATAGAAATAAACCATCAGATTGATCAATGTGCTTACTAAGATTGCTTGTATTTTAATTAATTGATAACTTGTAATTCTATATGATTAAAATTACCAATTATTTGCTATTAAATTATTTGCCACTTTTTCCATTGCATCAGATTTGATTTATTAATTTTCCTAGAAACCCCACAGGGGTGAGTTGCTGAATGCGTACTGATCGTCTAAATCATACCTCATCAATATTTTATATTATTAGTTAATATAGGCAATATTTAGTAACAATAATATAAAATATATGAGAAATTAGTAATATAGACAAAAATATAATAGCCCATGTCGTGTTTTATGAACGTTAGCAGCGTTTTAAAAAATCAGGTACATCTGATATTAATTTTTAATCAACTTATGTAGTTGATAACAACGATGATCATCCAATTTTATCATAAATTTTTATACTTTTATAAAAGAAGATTTATTATAGAATATTTTACATTCACTGTATATACATATTTGCAACTATTGTAAAGATTAAATCGATATTTTTACAAAATCCATCGAATTTCCTAAATCGTACTATCAAAAGATAAGACTGATAGCTGACAATAATAAAACTAATAATTGATATCAATATAAATGTCAAGTGCAAAAATA
>NW_017257226.1:260142-273865 GCF_001594055.1 Mycetomoellerius zeteki
TAATAATTATAAAATATTTAATTTTCTTCAATAAATTATTAAAATTAGGTATTAATTAATTATTAGGTATTAGTTAATGATTTCTTTTATTAATCTTATACTTTTAATTGTTTTCATTCATAAATCATTCAATACTTTCTAAGGAAATACGATAAAAAGTCGTACCTTTTGCAGCATGTTACAAAAAGACTTATAACAAATTAATTTGTTATTGATGGAAAGTTAAACATGTAATAATAAGTGGCCAAAACCTCAAGCTACAATTTCTAATGTTCATTTGCATACAAAACAATGCCAAATGGAAAATATAATAAAAAATAGGTTAAGTGCGCATTTGGCAATTCTCCCCTATAACAGCAATTTCGCAGGTGCAAACAGTTACAATAAATCTATTTAAAATAGGAAGATCTTGTTTGCACTAATACATTTCACAGTTGCTCATAAATAGTAAATCTTTATTTTTTTGACAACTTTGTGTGTATGTATGTATATATAACGCGTACAAATGCATCCGTTTGTATGTACACACGTGTGAGTGAATTTTTTGGATTACTTTAAAGTAATACACAGAACTTTTTAATTTAACTTTTGAGTAATGGGAGTTTGAGTTAACATTGCGAAATAATAAATCGTGAAAAAGGTAGTATTTCATGAATCTTTGATAAAAAAAAATTAATATAAAATACAACTTTGTTACGTATCACGGAAAAAAATGTTTCTGGTTTACAGTTAATTCTGATTAGCTGAAATTGCAGCTACTGTAGCTACTGTAGCTACTGTAGCTATGAATTTGCTAATACATACAAAGGATTTATTGTTGTATAGCTAATATAAGGACGTGATAGCAAAATATGCATGTCTGTTATTACAGATCGATTTGTTTAGCAATATGAAGTTAGTTATCACAGTTATCGAATATGTCCGTGTAAAAGAAAATTATCTTTACCACAATTAAATATGGTTTGCTGAAACTATACTTGCTACCAAATTGTCTGTTACACAGAAAACGTTTGCTGCAATGATCAATACATCGACATAATAGCAAATTGCTTGTCTGTTACAATGATAATATTTAGGCCTCACAGCTAATGGAAATTAGACCTCGCAGATATGACGTTAGATGTCCATATAATGCTACTGAATTTAGCTGCCATACCTAATTTTTAGCTAATGGCAGCTAATCTTTTTTTTCCGTGTACATAAGACATAAAATTGAAGGAGTTAATTTATAAATTTATTTATATGAAAGTATAAATGTGCATTATAAGATTGACTGTAAAAAAGAGATTTTTATGTAACGTTAATTTATGTTAAAGAAATTAAATGTCACTGATTAAGAAATCGGGCGTTACCAACACTCAAAAATATGATCTTGCAGTTACAGCGAAAGTTATATAAGTACGAAAAATAGCTGGAATAGATAAATTTCTAACAAGTACTGCGATATTGGATATATATTGCATTTAATCATATAGATGACAGAGATAGAATTTAGATTTGTGCTATAAATTTTATGAGTATGATATATACTTTTCTATCAGATACAAAAAACAGTTATAATTCTAGCTGGAGTAGCAAAATATTTTTTTGCGTGAAAAGGCATTCATTTTTTAATATTTTCAGCGCAAGACTCTTAATTAGTAAGTTTTATTAAGCATGCATGGTTGTACGAAGATATTCAAGATTCCTGTCGTGTTTCAGAATGGCCGGGGGCCTCTATTGCTGGCCGCGGCAGGTGGTCACGTGGAAGTGTGCGAGATCCTGTTGCTGCAGGGCGTCGACGTTAGCGCCGCTGACGAGGTGAGTAGTGCAGCATAAACTTCATTTTAAATATTTTATAGAATATAGAAATCATTTGTTTTCAGCAAAGGCAATAAATAATTATTGAATTTTCGGCGATATAATACTGATATATTGAATATTACTAGTAAGCATTAGAATAGAGGAAGAAAATAGCGAGTAACTAAATATTTCTAAGCTTTTTCTGGAAAATTTTTTTATAATTTTTATAGAAGTTGGAACATTTTTCAGAAATATTCGGAAAGTTTACATCTTCTCTCAGAATTTTTCACATGTGAATTTTGAAATATTCTGAGATTTTTCGTTTCATAATTTTTACAAAATATTACAAAATTTTTTATATTTTGTAACATTTCATCAGAAATTATACTTACAAAAAATCTTAGAAATCTTACGATATTTCATAATTAATATATATAGAAAATTCTGAGAAAAGATGTAGATTTTTTGAGAAGTGTTCTAATTCACATAAAAAATGTGAGAAAGTTATAAAATTATATTGAAATTCTGAAAAATTATATGAAAAATTCTAAGAAAAATTTTCACCAGGGTTGCAATAGATAATACCGTAACTGTATAAAAACAGAAAAATAAAAAAGAAGTTAATTATAAATGTATTATTATATGTATATAAATATAATAATAAATTAAACAATGTTTCTCGTATGAGCAAATCAAATGCTCGCAAAATGTTTCTTTTGAATTTATTGCTCGCGAAATAAGCTTAAAAATTATAAGATGTTACAATTTTTTTGCACCTTGTCTCGTACATTTATTTCCCAATCATTTTTTATATTGCTCTCACAATTAGTATAACTTTCTTTGGCTATATTTCTTAATTTTTCTTCTAGTAATTTATTAGATACCTACATTTTTTAAATAATATTTGCAGTGGTTTAAAATTATTATGGTATTAAATTTGCAAAAGTTATTTTTTTATATTGTATTATTCTTAAATCGAATCCTCCGTAATTATAAAAAAAATATACGATTGTTTTAAGAGATACACAATTGATTATACGTTTGTATAATTAATTATCAACTATATTAATTTGATAAAATATAACTCGTGCTATTTTTAATTGAATAATTAAAATATAACTTATACCGTTTTTAATTTCCTTAATGTACTTATTTTTGCGTACATATTTTTCAAGCATTACTTTGCAATATCTGTCTTTATCCAGGAAAATCTGTTAATTTTCCTGGAAAAAAGAAAGAAAAAAAGATACCGACCGTGACAGGATTCGAACCTGCAATCTTCGGATCCGAAGTCCGACGCCTTATCCGTTAGGCCACACGGTCTGTGAAGGGTAGCTACCCTATACATGAAGACCTATGATCAACTTTTATGAAAATCAAATTCATGATATATTTACCTTACTTTTACATTAACATTAATTTTATGCTTATTTTAATACGAAAAATTAAGAGAAAATAATTTGTTATGCATTGATTAAAAATTTGAGAAGGAAAATATTTGTCGATGATTAATGACTTTTCTTGACATGATATTTAAATAGAAAAATTATTTAGCAGTTCTACAAAATGTGTTCTACAATTTCTATCTTCTTCTTAATAATATTATAAAATTATTTTTTTTTTTAAATTTTAAAAGAGAAAATAATCTGTTATGCAATGGGGAGAGAAGTATGATAAATAATAACTTTTTAATAATTAGACAAATATTATTTTGCAGTTTTGTAAAACGTGTATATTTCATATCTTTTTTCTTCGTATTATAGAACTATATTTAACGTCGCAAATTATAGAATAATGCGGTTAGATAAATCAATACTGCTGTATTGACACAGAGGGGGAAGTAATCTCAACTGTAACGGTTTTCAGATAATTACATTTTCATACATAAATGGACACTATAATATTATTTATTATTACTTTGATTGAAGAATCTATCTTTTTTTTTAATACATATACGCATATATTTTACATCTTACATTTTTATTTACAATTTGCAAAAGTAGAGTTACTTTCTCTTTGAAGATTATTCCGAAGAAATTTTCAAAGAAATTTCCCTACTCTTTTCCACACTTTGATGCTTCTATAAATAAGTAATTGCAGATTAACCATAATTGCGCACGATATTAACATTTATTCTCCGTGCAAACAATTCATAGTTTTTCTATAAGATGGTAACATATAGCGAGTTTATTTAGATTCGTGTGTATTTTTAAAAACTTTCAAGGTGAATCGCGTTTTTAAAGATTGAAGATTGAGCCACTCTTTTTCACGACTGGCTCAATTTTCACTCTTTGGAGTGAGATTCCATTTCAAAGAATTTAGGAAGTACGTTGTCATTCGATCGTCATGGCTGGATCGAACATGTAGGCACGAAACGACTCGTAAAAGCGCCGGAATACGCGCTCATGTTGCGCATATATATACATATACGTGGGTTGAAATAAAACGAAATTATTCTCGATGTACGATACAACCTGGCCGGGGAATCGCATACTCGTCGAAGAATCCCACTATTGTTCCGCAGGCAATTAGCATGCCCGGTCCGATTCTCCTCCTCATAGGAGGGGTGAATACATTAAAATGCTCCGAGCAGCAACATCTCGCCGGATACCCGGCAAATGTACGCGTGGGAGAAGCATTATATATCCGCAAATGTGTGACTGAGTGGTGTACACACAACCGGCGTAGTTACGTACCTGAATACTTGATATCCGTTATTACGACATGACCTTGAATGAACAGCGATGTTCACCATGGTACCCAGCTAAATCGATGTTATTAAATATCTATCGATGAGACTTACACATCCGCCGTGTTCTAGAAAATAATAGGCTGGACCGAAGGTATCGCTGCGATTAAGTGTTTAGCTGCTTAACTCGTTTATTTAACCGGCGATGTTAAAAACCTAGTTATATCTGATTCACCGATAACCGGCTTTTCTAAATTAAAATACTTCTTCCTTTTGTCAGCCGTGTCTTCTAAATTGAAAATTATTTCCTTTTTTTTAAAAGCACCTCGATAAAAAATTTTTCATATAAAAACATGTACAATTATATGAAATATGTCTATATATATCTTTTTTTTTGTAAATTTATTGTTTGGTACAAGAAATGTAATAATATAATAATGAAAAAATAAAAAATAAAAGAATAATTTTCGCATTGTTTCTTCTATAAAAAAATCACGTTTAAAGAAATAAGAAAAAATTGTTTATATATAATTATATAGATATAAATTATTATAATGTAATTATACATATCAAAATACATGTGAGCAGTTTTTCCTCATTTCTTCAAACTTGATTTTTTTTAAAAGAAACAATGAGAAAATTATTCATCTAATTAGTCTTTTTTCATTATTTTTTTTGTTAAGAATCGCGAGCTAACAACTAGGAATTTTACAAAAGAAAAAAATGTGTATATACATATTTTGTATATAATTATATAATAATTAATTGCACTAACCACAACAAACTAATTAAAAAATAATCTTGATAATTTTCAACGTTATTAATATTAATGAAACAAATAAATGTTATGCTGTTGTTTTAATAAAATGTTATTTGTTTCATTAAAATTGTTATTGAAAAAACAAGATTATTTATTATTTGCAATTAAACTGTTGCTGGCTAATACATTATTTTTCCTTATGTAGAAAATAATTGCAAACATAATATTTTGTAATAACGCGAAAAAAATATAAAATACAAAAAAATAAAATTGCTTAAATTATCGATATTTGAACTCACACCATTCGAAATTGTCTGGATTTCGTCATAGTGGGATATTTGGATGCCAAGATGATGATATCAAGATAATGCGATGTAAATAACGAAAAAAAAAGATTTGTCAGAAGTGGGATTCGAACCCACGCCCTCAGAGAGGACCAGAAGCCTCCGTATACTCGTCACAGACGGGTAAGGTTATGAACCTTGAGTCTGGCGCCTTAGACCGCTCGGCCATCCTGACATATTGCGTGTGATCGTTAAAAACGAACTCACTTACAGTTGATGCAATCATTTTCGATTTTTAGCAATATTTAGTTACAATCAATAATTCTGATAAATTTTTTACATTTATTATGCATAGAAATTGATGTATATAATATATAATATTCTAAATTAAAAAAAATATATGTAAGAATAATTTATAATTTTATTATAAAAATTAATGATAACTTATATATAATTTATTAATACACATAAAATATTTTAAAATCTTATCATGTTTGTATATTAATCAATTGCTTCTTCAATCCGATTACAGTAACAAGTGAAATATGAATTGTCTTTATTTTTTGTAATAAATTTAAAACAAATTTAAATTTTTTATTTAAATAATTTTTAATCCACAATTTTAGCAATGTTAAAAAATTTATTATTATTTGGTTAAAAATCATATATATTTAAAAATCTTATTTAGTTATAGACTAAAATTGTAAAAAAATTAAATTCATAATTGGCTCGATTCCTAACGATGAATTATGAATACAGGCGTTTCACTATGACTCATCATTTCATGTATTTTTCCGTATATCCAGAAAAAAACGACTTATTATTAGAGAAATAAAATACTCTCATGGAGGAATGAAACATAAGACTAATTTAGATAAAGATTCTAGAAAGGCAATAAAAAGGGAGAAACGACAAAAGAAAATAAAAAATTGCGAAAATAATTTTTTAGTCTCTACTTTTTGACATTTTTCTTTCTCTCCTTTTCTATTGCCATTCTCTTTTATTGAAGCTCGATTTAAATTATAAGAAATAGTAGTAATATACTTTTTAATTACTTTTATTTAAAGCTAAGAAATTTTTGTATAAAGTACTGCATTTCTTCTGCGTTTTTTCAAACTATGTGTGATTGTTAAAATATTAAATATTTATTGAGTCTTTTCATATATACAGAATGAATTATATAATTTAACTCCACGCTTTGATTATTTACCGTTATTAGAGAGATTGACTTTCTGATTTTTAGACAGAAATAATTAGCATGATCAAGTTACGTGATTCTCAAAGTTTTCAACGAGAACACCCTATATACCGGGCAGCATTGTGCACGTATGGGTTAAATGTGTGCGGCGATGCTGTCGCGAGTGGCATGGCACGGTTCATCGACCAGCGACTGTTCGCCGAGTATGGGCGAGCGGTTGTAAGTCTCTCGGTCATCCTCTTTTGCCCATCCGCCTTTTTCCTTTGTTGCACTACACCGTGTACCGTACACCAGTTCTGTGAGCACCAGCTGCGCGATCGCGCGCTGTGCGCACGGCATGTCATGGCGACTTTTGCGAAGTCAAAAGTTCGCTGGCGAATCGGGGATTTCAATTAAACGGCGTAATAAATTTCTCGAAAATTGATATTACGAATTGAGAGTTGTTCTGGTTGAATATTATTATAATTATAGTGAAAAGAATGAGTTAATTATCAAGTCATAATTTTAAAGTCTTAGTTTTAGATTAAAAGTACAACTGTTATTTTGTAACTTAAATTTAGACTTAAAATTGTTACATCGACTTAATTCGCTATTACTCTTGATTCTATTATATATAATATTGACTTTTTAAATTTTTTAAAGATATAGTAATTATTGTATCACAAAAGTTACGCAATATTATGTAAAAAACACAAAAAATGCTATTTTGATAAATTCCTTCAGAATATTTCATGAAATACTTTAAAACCGAGCCGAATATGCTTCTCTTTCAATTCTTAGATTTGATAAACTGTTTGATTTGCTAAATATCATTGTAAACATTTTTATTTTATAACTTTGAATTTAATAAGCTCGGAGAAATTAATTTTCTAAAGATTATTAAATGAAGATTGGGTAAAATATCCTTGCTCTGTCTTATATTGTAAATAAATAGATAAAAACAGATTAAATATCTCTTTCAAATTTTATTTAAAAAAACTTTTGTTATACTATTTAACGTTAATGAAGTTTTAATGTGCGGACTATCGGTTAATTATGGAATAAAGATAACTATTAAGATGGCGATGAAAAAGATAATAGAATGCTCAGAAAACATGTTAAACATAAATTAGTGCTACATTTGCTTTGCACAGACTGATTAGTGTCCGTTGTTATTATAGTTACTAATAATAACTATCAATTAACAGATATTACACCTTACTATCCGTAGAACGTGAGGTAAAACACAACTCAGATATTCATACTCATATTCAAGATATACAGGGTGTCGCAGAAAAATTAATTTTTCAAATTTATGTAAATGCCGATTATGATCTTAAATTTGAAAAGAGGAGAAAGGCGGGAGAAAGAGAGAAAAAGATATAAATTTTTTTAAATTTTACGTATAGTTTTCGTTTTATACACATAGTTTTAAGTATCGTCTATTGTGAAAAAAATAATTTCATTGAAAAAATTTATAAAATCTTAATACATATTTCTTTGAATAATGTTAAATATTAAACATTTACTTACAGTGAGTAAATATTTACTCAATAAAAAGTGATACTTAAATCAAATTAAAGGTTTTGGTATCAAATATATGATTACATTTAGTAACTATTTATTTACAACTATACAAACAAATTTTTATAAAAATTTAATATTTTTTTCAGTATATATCTATAAATACTATACTGAAAAACAATTTTTTATCAAAAAATTAAAAATTAATTTAAAAATGTAAATACGTGGTTTAAATTTAAAACGGAAAAATAAAAGGTATACACCACAAACGCAAGATATCAGTAGTTAGTATTTTATATTTAGATATAATAGATTCACAATTAAAATAGACGTTTCGACGTCTTAATTTAGGCCTTAAATTAGGCTATCTTCAGTATCATTCTATACGAAATTTGTACATTTTAATGCAAACGGTATATAATCTGAGTTTTAACATTATAACATGTTTAATTATTAATTAGAACGCAAAAATGTTCGTTTTAGCTAAAAAACTTTTTTTTATAAAGAGAATGTCGCAAGAATAATGATAATTAATCAAAATTAAGTTAAAAGAGTGTTCAGTTATAAGATACTATCTATCAGAGAAATCTATTATATCTAAATATAAAATACTAGCTACTGATATCTTGCGTTTGTGGTTGCCTTTTATTTTTCCGTTTTTAATTTAGAAAATTACTTTTCACAAATCTTCTTAATTTGTCTATTCTGGAGATAAAAAAATAAACTAAAAAATAGGATAAATATAAATTGAATAGGAAATTGAATAAGACCTCTTTCAGCTCTTGATCTGTTCTCTACCATAAAAAATTGAAACACAACAGTCTCCGTTTGAAATCTAAACGATACAGTTAGAAGAACTAGGGAACATACTAACATGAACTGTTCGATTAAAAGATTATTATATGAACAGTTATGTAAATCCTATGTCTGGGATTGATGTCCGTGCCTCTTCCGAGACACCTTATAGTTCGGGCCGGGCACCGAGCAGCCGTCGATGAATATGTCTGCGTGTTTTCAGCATGGAAACTCGGCACTGCACGAGGCATCATGGCGTGGTTACAGTCGGACCGTGGCGGTTCTGGCGAAGGCCCTCGGGACTCAACGGGCCCCACTGCATGCCAGGAATCTCGCCGGATTTGCACCGCTTCACCTTGCTTGTCAAACCGGCCATAATCAAAGCTGTCGAGAGCTCCTCCTAGCCGGCAGCAATCCCGATCTTCAGAACAACGTGAGTAATCTACCCGATCTTTTTTCTTCCAACCGTTTTATCGTATTTATCGGCGCGTGGATCAGGAGATTAGAGTAAAGCAAAGGGTTCAATGTTAATTCTGAGAAGCTAAATTTTAAAAATTGAAACGTCTGCAGATAGCGATATAGTAAATTCGTTTTCATAAAAATATATAAAAATATATAATTTTATAATTATATATAAAATTGTAATAAATATATATAGAGATATAATTAAAAAAAAATAAAGCGATAGTATACTTCTGTTTATGTGAAATAGTATAAACAGACTAGAAGCAATAATCAAATTTTAAGGAAGAATTTTGTTTGTAATAGACGATGATTTTGACAAGAATATTATATTGTAATTGCTGTAAAAATAATAAAAAATAAAATAAAAAATGTTTTCCTCCGGACAAATTATAGTTATTCCTTAAAAAGTTAATTTCTTTTTTTTACTTGTTTCAGTATGGCGATACACCGCTTCATACTTCGGCACGTTATGGCCATGCTGGCGTAATGCGTATACTAATCTCAGCTCTGTGCAAAGTATCTGATCAGAATAAAGTGAGATAATTTTCTGTTAAATAATACATATTTGTTCCTTACGAATTGAATTTTACAATTAGTTGTTATATAACAATTGTATACGGAGATAATTATCTTTTAAAATTTATTTTGAAAATATAGTAGTTGTGGTACAATACAATATTTTAAAGATTTTTACCATGCACTTCAGTAAAATTAATCAACTTATTTTATACTTTATTGTAATTTTATTAATGAATGAGAGAAATTTACATTAAAATTCCTCGAAATACATAATGTTGTCTCACGATTATCATATTTTCAGAGTAAACTCTAAGAAAAAATTTTCTCCGTGTACTTATTCATTTTTATTCTGTTTTACGATGCAAATCATTTGTTTTGCCTATTCTAGAATGGCGACACTGCTTTGCATATAGCAGCAGCGATGGGTCGAAGGAAATTGACGCGCATTCTCCTAGAAGCTGGTTGCGATCGAAGTCTACGGAATAAACAGGGTGAAACGGCAAAGGATATTGCTCGTCGTAAGAATCATACCGAAATCTTAGAAATTATTTCTAAGGCACGCGGTAAAAGCCGGACGCGCAGCAAAAGCCGTGAGAGAGACTTGGTAGATGGCAAAATAGATGACGGTAAGAATCTAGTCTAATTATTAAAAAATTAACTGGATAGATAATTAGATAGATTAGTTTGTTAATGATTATGCTACGAAAAACTGTGTATTGTCTATGCATGAATGTTGCATTATTTTGTAAAGAATTTGGTTCTCAAGTAGTTTGAAATTACTAATTAACTATTTAAAATATTTGAATGATTTGATAATTTTATCAGGTAAGGCAATGAAGTCGGATAAAAAGCGAGAAAAGACCGGAAGTGGCACCAGTGGTGGTGACAGTTCGAAAAAAGACCGAAAGAAGTATAAGTCCAACAGCAAACAGCACAAAGTCCGCTTTGAAAAAGCTATTATGGGTCGACAATGGTCACCCTATGGCTGCCACTATTATCCAGACCCGGAAGCATTCCCTCAACCCCGTCTAGATTCATTACCCTCTGACCCTTTAGGGCGGGGTGAACAGTATTACTTAGACTTGGCGGGCAATATCAGAAAGGGTCCGGTGGGTGTCGGATATACATGCTATTGCGCGCCATTCTTCCGACATATGGAGGCAAAATTGGAGCGAGACAAGGCCGAATTGAAAGCACACATTGATCAGGCTCATGAGAAGCTGGATCTAAAAGTGGCCAATTTGGAAAGGAGGACCAGGGGACAAATCTCGGAACTGACTAGGTGCGTTCAAGAGGAGCGTTCCAGGTGCGACGAGAGGTACTCGCATCTTCAGCAACGTCTACAACGAGGTGGTAGAGGCAGATATAGCGAGAGGCCAGTGAAAACTAATTACAATCAGTCGGAAGTGATATTACCAACGAGAACGAGATCATTGGAGGATCTGTTGGATGACCGACCGCAGGATCGCAGCTTTGAGATTCCCGGAGAAACGCCAGTTCATCGTGGAAGTCTAGACGATCTTGATATACCGGCTATACCTAGACTTAGTACATCTATGAGGGATCTACCTTCGGGACCTGGAATAGTCAAATCAGCGCTCAGAGTGCTGGACATTCCTCCGAAATTGAACGAAACATTCGATGGAGCCGTTAGGCCGGATGGAACTTCGTCTTTAGACATGGCACCGATAGATTCAGTTCCTGTGAAGGGGAGACGTCAACAAAGAGTAAGATTGAACTGTATTATCATCTGCTTACTGTAATAATAATTATTTTTTTAGAAAATAAATAATGAAACAATAATTGAACGTTAATGGTTATTTTCAGTGATTTTAAATTGGAATTTAGTAATTATTGATTGTCTTTATAGTTTATAAAAGAATTTAATAAGCTGTTTGTCAGCAAATTTGAGTAGAAAATTGCGGCAAGATTGACATTAACTGCATTTAAGCTCGTGTTTTGCCAGCAGACATATCTACTGACAAAATATGGTAATAGAATCTGCAATCAATTTTTGTCACTATATTCTCTAAATTAAATTACATAGCTATAATATATTAATATACCTATTATAATGTTTTAATAATTTTCATGACATATTGTTGGTAAGAATTATAATCAGACACTTTGCAAAAAATCTGTTTTTGATTACAAATTAATACAGATATTTAATTGTCTGATAGAACATCAATTTGTTGATGTAATAAAAGATTTTTCGTCAATAAAAATCTCTTTTTTATAGCATAATTTTATTATATGGGTATTTAAACAATTTATTAATTATGTTAAAATAATATATTAAAAAAAATAAATGTTCATCTAAATATGTTTTAAGAATTGCGTGTCGTATGACATGCATGGCATGAACATGTCCATGGATGAAAATAAGATTCAGAAGATTAGCGACGGGAATATGACGGAGTGGAATGGTCGCCGCAGCGTTCATGAGATGATCAAGCGGTTTCAGCAAGTACCTGATATGCATAATGGTTGGCGAAGAATTCGCTCCGGAGGCAGTGAACAGGCCAGTCTGGAAGAACATACCAAGTGCTCGCAAAATCAGAGGGTACATTCTCAAGGTGAAGTAATTCCTGAATAATAAAATATGTTGCCAGACACGCATGTCCAAAATTGGAACATAAGACGGATGTTTTTTTATGTTCCGATTTTAGACATGTGTGAACACAAAAATATTATCCTATTGCTATATAAAAAAATGATTAGGGTAAACCCGATATATACGCCGCACCTAAGGAAGATTTAATTTATCAAGTACTATTTACCATGTTTAAAGCAAATAAACTATACCAATAAAAACTTTCTACTTTCTACTACTATGAGAAAAATATTAAGAATCCGAAATATTAATTTTTCATACTAAAAAATAAACTTTTTGAAATCCTTGCATTTTTGCCATAAGTCCCATAGGGGTAGGATATATAACTACTCATAGGGGGAGGGGAGGTATGTACACCTCATGAAAAATTTACAAATAATGTATATAGATAAGACGTAAAATGATACAATAATTTATAAAATGCGTTTATAAAGTTTTTTTAAGGAATAAAAATGATAAATATGTATATGAAGTAATAAATAATAATTACAATCTTCCTACATATATTAGAAGTGTTATGACAAGAGGTACATATTTTATGTAATGCGTTTATTGTATTTAGTGCACTGATTTCAATCTGCGTATTGTATACTTTGGGCATAAATCCCGTCCGCTAAAAATGCCGCATATCCAAACAGGTGGGATAACCAAGACAACGAACTAAACAAAGAATACGAAAGCAAAGCACTTGTAATTGCTATACAATATGCTTTACTATTCCTCTACACGTATGTATCACGAAATAACCACTAGGTCTTTTACACGCCCTACAGTAATCGTTTTATGTAGATCAGTGCTCGGCACTAGATGCACATTTCGGGCTGATTCCGGCGAGCAACCCCCACTACCACTCGAGTCTCAGCGGCCGAGCCGTCGACCACTCACGTGACGCTCTGGCTTAGGAGCGTCCCTATATCTTAAACGTGCTAGGGTCGTATCTTCCGTCATTGAAGAATCTTTCTTGCTAAATAATTTTTATTTTTTCAAAAAATCAAGTACTAAATTTTCTATTATTAATGTATTAATATGCTCTATATAATTGTAGCAATAATATATAATGTGTATAATATAATTAGAGTTCTTTACAATAGTTTTCCACATCACCCGTGAG
>NW_017257226.1:274374-305837 GCF_001594055.1 Mycetomoellerius zeteki
GGCCGCTGAGACTCGAGTGGTAGTGGGGGTCGCTCGCCGGAATCAGCCCGAAATGTGCATCTAGTGCCGAGCACTGATGTAGATTATAATTTATAATGGCACTTATTACAGTGACAAATCGATTCAACTCACAATAATTTCATTAATATTAACAGTAAGAAACTGAAATTATAACTCAATACTAATATAACATAAAGGCATGTAACAGAGTAGTTGCGAGAAAATTATCCCCACTCCTTTTATTTTTTCTGACTTCTGCGGCGTAAATCCCAGTACGGCGTATTTGCCGGGTTTACTCTACTCAATTTACTTTTTTTCTTTTGAGTAACGATTATTTTTAAAAAAGAATGTTTTCTTGATAATAATCTTAAATTATACTTGCTACAAACTCATTATTACTTACGCAAAACAAGAATTTTTCTTTAAAGAATAAAATTGATTGAAAAGAAGCGATTTTATATAATAATCAAATCGAATTTGTTAATTTAATAATATTGACTGAGATTATTGAAATACTGTCTCGGAATTGTTATTATAACATCTCATATACATCTTTGGCTAAAAATATTAACCACCTTATTAACTATTATTTAAACCATCTTAGGCGCTCGATCATTGACTTTGTATAATATGTCATTGTTTTTACATTAACACGAGCGCCTTTATACATCTATTATTTAAAGTTTTAGCATAAAAATTGATTTATGACATTTGCTGTAAATTATCTTTTGTTTTAAGAATCCTTTAAATTTACGTATAATGCGTAAATTCTAATTGACAATTAATGTCGCAGAGAACGAAAGCGAGAGCAGCGAAGGGGAAGACGACGATGTTGAACAAACTAAAACATATAAGGAGATGAATTGTAGAAAGGGTATCTCCAAAGATATGCCTTATGACAGTATTGCGAGAATGCCGTACAGATCACGTAATCCTGTGTACAGTCCAACACCGCCTCTGCACGATACTCACAATGATTCTGGATACAGTACCCGCATGTATGGCTCCAGCAAAGGCGCATCGCCTTCATTGTCAGGTAAATATAAAAAGATACAACGTTAGAGTAGATAAGTAATAAGTGATGTATCTCTATTAAACATTTACCAAACATTTATTTAACAGATTGTTGATTGAACCTGAACTTCGATCGAGATTCCTTAGATTAATATTTTGTTTTATCAAAATTCTTAAAATTAATTAGATTTATCGTTAAGAACTGATATGTTAAAAATAGAATATTATATAAAATATTATTTTCTTTCTGTGCACAGGTCAGCTAGAATGCGACGTGATCTTATCACCTTCGACTGGATCATTCACAAGTGGAGAACAGCTTGCTGCCTTATTGGAACAGCCAAGAAGACATGATCTCACGGTTTACGAGCGAAATGCTGACAATGTTGTCATTAACATCGGTACTGCCAGTTTGGTTTAGCATAAAGAGATTTTAGCTTCAATCGACAAAAATATAACTTTTAAAATGTAGTTGTATGTTACATTGTACATATTATATATAACGTCATTCGATCTAGAAATGTTGAAGTAATGATTGTTTTATTATGTTAATATCGTCACTATAAGTGTCATATCAGTTGCCATGACATTATTCCATAAAAATAAAAATAAACTTTAAACAAAGACAATATTTATTGTTTATATATGATACATCAAATTGTGTATGTATAGGTAGATATGTTGAAAAAACAAAGCTGTAAGTAGCTTGATTGCTGCTGCAGGTCATATCTCCCAAATTCTGCAAGTTTTACTAAAGTCATTACACACGTAAGTGCTGTAAATAACAAAAAAGTTATCAGTTTTAATTATTAATGTATAAACAATATTTTTATTAATGATAAAACAAATTCAGTTATTATCTTGGAATTTTCAATTACCAATAATTAATCACAAATAAGAATTGAAACAAAAGTGTTTGTTTATTGTAATGAAAATAGATTACCGATATTTACGGTACATAAATATTAAAAGATATTTATAAATACTTATAACATTACATTTAAAAGCGCAATATAAGTACAAACATTTATTAATAATACTTACAATTTAGTCTCGATATATTATGTATCAGAAATGTATACAAAGAATTAAGAAATTTTCTACGGTATTTGTTTAATATTATACTTTAGTGAAATACAATTTTTAGTAATCTATTATCAATCTTATGTTAGAAAAAAAAAACTTTTGGCAGGAATAACATTCTCATGATAAACAATAATCCTCTTTTTTATATTTGCCATAAAAGAATAATTTGCAATACTTTTTGATCCATAATTTAATTTTTCAACCAAGATAAGTGTTTTTTATATAAGCCGAAAGTACAATAAATAAACACTTTTAACAAGAAAATATTAGACATAGATTAATTTATCATGGATTGTCCACAACTAATTATTATCAATCTTCTGAAATAGTTCTATTACATGATCGTACATTAGAATTTTAAATCAAGGGCAATTAGAAAATCTATATGGGAAAATAATTTATATGCAATTTCTTCTAGCAGGATAACAGTTGGCAAGACGCTATACGTCTCCAATACATTCTGAAAACAAAATATAGAAGATGATAAAATTAGCGATAATAATGAAATATAAGCAATTATTTTTTAAAACAATTATTTATTAACCAATAATAATTTAATTGAGATCGCTATATGAATAATCATAAAGGTAAGGGAAAGGCCAATATGAAGATATCTAATAATACGAGTATTCTTATATAAAAATTCTATACATACATCTTTCAATTACTTAAACTGTACGCCGCTTAAGGATTGGAAATACAATTATAAACTAAAACTTAAATAATAATATGAATTATCATAATTATGAATTGATTGTCGATTTGATAATAATGAAACAATCTTGCAATTATTTCTTGAATTTCTTCTATTTTCATTTATATATAATAACATTATATAATCATATGGGCTGAAAAAGTGAGAGAGAAGTGAGAAAGAAAGAAGAAAAGAAGAAAGAAAAGAAGAAGAAGGAATCTAAAAAAAGTGAGTTTAATTTGTATGAACTTTTCGGTAAAATTTTTTTATATAAGAACATGTATAAATATGCATACATAAACGTATACGAACACACAATGAAAAATATTTTGTATTTATGTTAAAACGAATCTTTGTTAAAATTTTTGTGTTGAATTTTTAACATACCTGAATATTAATTTAACATAATGTGATTGTGTTATCTGAATATTTTGTGTTAAATTAAAATTTAACACAAAATTTTAACAAAAATTTTCTCAATATTAAAATAGTACAATTTATAGGTAAGTAAGCAAAACATAAAAATAATGTACATAGTTGGAAAAAATGTATTGAATTTAACATAAATCGTATGTTCCAAACGGTCCACTCAAATTTTTGAGTTAATTTAACACAAAATAAATATGTTCGAAGGTTACACAAATATTATATAAAAGAATACAAAAAGATAATATCGAATTTATAAATATACCGTGGAAGCATATTTTTTTACGAAAATTAACATTTATGATATGTTAAATTAAGACGTATTTTATTCTTTTGTCTTAGAATTTACGTTTTAAAACATTAATTTTATTTTGTTACTTGTTCACTTACTTATAAATTATGATATTTTGACAATAAGAAACATTGAATATCAATTTCACAAAAAATTTTTAAATAACATAATCACATCATGTTAAATTAATACTCGAATATGTTAAAAAATTTAACACAAACTGTTAACATAAACGTGAATGAACCATTTCTAACACAAATACACAAATTTTTTTACTGTGTAAAAACAGCATCTAATTTCAATTAAATTTAACATTATAAATACCAATTTAATATAACATTTATTTTTAAATAGTGTTAAAATATTACTCTTCTTATGTTTTTTTTGTAAAATTTATGTAAAATTTTTTACATAATATCTATGTTACTTTTTCTAACATATTCATCTTATGTTAAATTAACACAAAAATTTAAACTGTTTGGGACATGTGAAATGTATTAAATTTAACACGAAATTTGTTACTGTGCAATTTTTAGTTGAGATCTTCCTGAGTTATGAAATTTTAAAATTTCATTACCGCCGGCGTTAGCATTACCCAAGATGTACCGCGTGGAGGTCTCATCGTCGGATCCTTAATCAAGCATCCCGAAGGAGTGTAAATCCGACCGTGCGTCCTCCACGCGGTACATCTTGGGCAATGCTACGCCGACGGTACTAAAATTTTAAAGTCTCATAACTCAAGAAGATTTCAATTAAAAAGAGCTTTTGTATCAGTGTTTCAAAAACGTCAGCTATAAGAATATGCAATGAAAGATATGGGTTCCCATTTAAAAAATTCAAGTCGTCTTCGACATGGTTTTCACGATGTCACCCAAGATCAATCGTATATGCCCATTTAATGCATTACTTGATTCCTAACAACTTTTGTCTGAAATATTTTTCAAAATAAGCACTTCCCTCGTTTTTAAATTGGGTGTACGGGTAGTCTGAAACACCCGATGTAATTATGCATAACGATTTATTTGATACCTCCACGTAGTTTTAATAAGATTTATAAAAAAATTATGTCAATGTTATAACATAAAAATTCTCAAAATCTTTGTTTATGTCTTTTTCACGCCACTTTTTTCAAAATTATGTTAGTCAAATTAAATCAATTGGATTTGTGTTTAGGAGCCAAATACACGTCAGACAATACAAAAAGTTTAATAACAAATGGATTATAGAAATATTTATGTTATTTTTTATTTAAAAAAATATTTACTAATATTTACTTACATTTAAAGACATATTAGCAATTTATAATAAATTTTTTCACCGATGCATGTTTTCGTACTTGTTAGATGAATTGTAGCGCTCGGTTTGTTAACATGTCATTATCATTACCGTGAAACTCATTGTATCAGGAAACACAATGATTTCGCGAATGTAAATTTCTGACATTGAAAAGGATCCGAACGAGGATCGAAACGTATGGAGTTTTGGAGTTTGTATGAGAGATTAAATAAAGGAAATATTTCACACCGAGATCCAGTGCATGGCTTACAAAGGCATTAATTTATTAATCGATTCAGAAGGTATGTTATATTTCATAATTTTGAAATATTAACAATAGGAGTACAAAAATATGATTCGATATCTAATATCTAATATTACATTTTAATTAAATACATTTCTTAGTTTATATGTTGACAGCTTAAAAAAGAACTTTTTGGCAGGAATAGCACTATCATGATGATG
This sequence comes from Mycetomoellerius zeteki, assembly GCF_001594055.1. Classification (NCBI taxonomy): domain Eukaryota; kingdom Metazoa; phylum Arthropoda; class Insecta; order Hymenoptera; family Formicidae; genus Mycetomoellerius; species Mycetomoellerius zeteki. The sequence continues at coordinate 279,627 of NW_017257226.1, forward strand.
ATCAAAAATACTTTTGTTGTTAAAAAAAGATAATTTGCAATTTTTAGAGCCAGCAATTTAATAGTAACTTTTCTATCAAGATGGGTACCTTTTTTTATATCAAATGAATGTATAATAAATAAAATAGTAGGTACACGAAAGTAGTAGGCATAGATTAATTTATCATTGACTGTCTATATCTTATTATTAAATTCTTGAAGTAGTTCCATTACGTGATCATATACCATAGTTTTAACATCAACGGCCAATATATAATCGAAATGATTAAATAATTTATTTTCCTCTAGCAGGATGACATTCGGTAGGTGTTTACATATCTCGAGGACATTCTAAAAACATAAATGACAATAAAATTAATAATAATAAATTGAAAAATAAAAGCAATTATTTCTTAAAGGTAATTTCTCTATATATATACGTGGAGGGTTCATGTCAAATTGGGACTTTTATTCTCATGAACATAAGAATAAAAAAGTTCCGGTTTGACTTGAACCACCCACGTATATATATATAATAATTAGAGTGAAGAAAGCGAGGAGTGAGAATAAAAAGAGAGACTTAAAGAAAAAGAAGGAGAGATAAGAGGATAAAATGTAAAATTATTTATATTAATTCGTATTATTATTTCGTGCAATATCATAAAAAGAAAGTTATACGGCTCAATCTTTTAAAAACTCAAGATAATCTTAAATTACATGCAAAAAAAGAAACTTTTTACTTTTTATTCGACTTAATCGTAGCTTGCATGAAACAGATAAAATTCTTGTCATAAATATACTATGTATGTGTAGCGTATAAATAATTCAGAACATTTTAGTTTTTTTTACGATATATATTTTTTAAACAAAAAATGTTTTTATATAAAAATCAAAAGTGACCTTACCGCTTTTGTAGCAAGCAAATCGTTAGCGCCGTAATATATAGTTAAAGGCGCAGTAATTTTGTTAAGGTCATATATTATGGGAGTTATTTGTCTATATTGCTTGTAATTGTCGAAATACCCATAATCATAGGCTTGAAATTTCTCTGCAAGAATCAATATTAATTATTTTCAACAAATAGAATTAAAATTATAAAGGATATTTGTAAACTTTAATTTTTATTCAAGTGAACATAAGATATATTACGCGATCCTTATAACAACGTGCTGATAAGAATTATTCGAAATCGATATATATTATATTATTAATGAGGATACAATTAAAAAAAGAAAAAAACATAAAAACTGATAATATTGAAAGCAACATTTTAAATATGTTTCAAAGTATATTTCTTTCTTTTTTAACATAATTAGATTGTTTATATTTTCTTATATTTCTCAAGAAAAAAAGGAACACTTGCTTGCAATCATATTTTGGTAAAAATGATGTAGTGATTGCACTGAAGATCCGGCCGGAAAAATCGGTAAGATTTCTGATAACATCGTCTGCAATGAATGATTTTATAAAAAACAATTGATTTATTGTACATTAAAATATAAAAATTTTATTTTTAAGATTTAGTCTTTAAGAAAAGCAGTGGCAATGTTACAGTTAGCAAAATTGTAATAATTTGGAGATGTACAGTGTTAAGTTGCGCTAGACTGAATCCGCCTATTAGAGATAATATTACAGTACAGACATCCTGAATAATTGTTTTATCTGCACACAGTGTCCTTCCCACCATAATAGTCGTCGATGATAAAGAGGCTATTTCATATATTTCATTAGAATCAAGAACTTTCTAATAAACAAATATAAATGCAAATATAAAACACGTAAACATAAAAGGATTGTAATTTAAAATCGTAAAAGGTACATATAATATTATATTTTCTTCTTAATATTATAATTTCTTATATTATAACATTAAGAAGAAAATATAATATTAAAGTAATTAAGTATTACCATGTAAATTATACAAATAATAACAAAATAATATCACAATAGGATTTAATACGCAATTATTAAAAAGCACAAAACATGTATGTAGGTATAATAGGGGTATAGAGGAAATAAATAATTTGTATAATAAAAGTGATCATTTTATTAAACATTTCAGTTTAAATTGAAACTCTTTTTCATTATAAAAAAATTAGAGTATGGTATTTACAATAAATATCTTACCAAGAATACCATATATGTAAAAAGTTTTGAATAAAGTATACATGATATCATAATAAAAAAAAAACGTTATACTCAATCAATTATTTATTTTCAATCAATTAATATTATTCATTAATCATCATATTAGTAATAAATATAGTAATAAGACTATCATGGTAATAAAAATTAGTTTCTTATTAGAATTAATATACGAAACTTATATGTAAAATATATTTTTATTTCTCTTGAAATACGATTTCGATCAAGAAACATGTAACGGTGGCGAGACACTTGACTCGCGCCAAGTGGACGCGCAGAGCGAGACCGCCTCGTGTTTTTACGCGAGTTAGCGAGTTGTGACTGTTGTGAACATCCGAGATTATCGGTTTTTCAATAAAGGCTGGATCGATCGACTTCTGAATATAAGCTCAATCGACAGCTTGGGTCCGAATTATATAATTAAGTGTTTATTTTACCTCTATGTGTCCTACGAACGGAGATATCATGATGCGAAATCATGCGAAATCCGAAATGTCAAATTTTTATTTATAAAATACGTCATCTCCTCAAAAAATCTCCTTTTCATATTTTTGACGGTAGATGGCACTTGTTCATTACGACTCCAATTTATTGATTTACCTATAGTTTCATTAGCATTGTATATCGATAATGAAATGAAATGGATCCCAGAGAACACGCATGTCTGAAAGACAAAAATGTCTTTTAGACGTCTTTCAAACATTTTCAAATGATGTCAGAAAATTATTCAAGTTTTTCTAGAGAACATGCATAATTCGCAGAATAATAATTAATTAATAATAAATTTATCAATATTAGGTCGATAAGTAATTATTAATTTGTCGCATTTCGCGGATAAATGAAATTAGTAAGATTTGTAATAACGAGAATTAATTTCTTATTATAAGATAATTGAGGGGAAGACGCCACACTTAAACCTTTATTCTTGAATAACTTCTTAATGTTATTGAATTAAGTTACGAAAAAATATTATTTATAGTCTAGAGACCTTTCTTTATTTACACAAATTTATAAATTTAACGTTTAATATTCCGTATTATTGGAAAAAATTGATATATTATATCTTGCAAAAGTGGCATCTTCTCTCTATATATACGGATAAGATGTCACTTCCTATGAGAGAAGATGTTACAAACAATTAAATAATGCGATGCAATATAAACTTGCATATTTTACTTATTTACAGTCCATAATCAAAAGTTTAAGCTATAAAAACACGTAAAAGTACGATAAAACATAAATTGAGGAAATATAAAAGAGATTAATTTAGGAAGTAAGTCGGACATACTTTTATTTAACAGTTTAAACAGCATTTTATTAACTTAAAATATTTCAAATTATATAAAGCATCCAAAATTTTAATTCATAAAATCGTTTAATGACGATTTCAAGTAGAAAAAATTGTGTTTTGTATTTACTGTCATCTTGTCCCCAAGTGTAAAAGGTATATTCAATTGCAACTTTTACGCATATAAGAATATTACAAATTATGATCTATATCATCCACATAACCGCCAGGCAACACTGATTAAAACCGTATATCATTTGCCCGGTTTTACAGTAAGCATTAAAATACAGACCTTAGCTATTAGCATACGAAATATTATAAAGAGCATGTTTCACGACCTACCCCTTTTCGTATTTCGTAATAATCTTTTTCAATCGACATTGGCATGAACATGTTTATTTAAGCCGATAACTGCGCAACTGTTTGCCACACGCTTTTGCACAGTCAGTATAGTCAACGCGCGTTCTAAAAAAAGTATAAATAAAATGGCCATCTTCCCCCTTGTGGCATCTTCCCCCGAATTACCTTAATTTCTTATTCAACAATATTAATAATGTAGCTGTTACATATAATAACATGTTTCAAAAGCCATAGTGGGTGTCTAGGTGTTCACCGTCGAGGAAGTTGGTGTCTATAGGTATTCGCTGTCGAGGAAGTGAGTGTCTAGATGTTCGCTGTCAAGGAACTATAAGTATCTACACTGTTAAAAATTTCATGAAATTTAATATACTTTTAAGTTACACAATTTGAACTTAATTTCATGACATTACATTAAATTTAATGTATTTATAACTAAAAAGTATATTTGTGTACATGTATGTACATGAAATTTAATGTATTCTTTTAATAAAAATTTATGAAATTTAATGTACACGTTCATTAATTTAAATAACTAATACTGTGACTTAATTTTCAATTAAATCATTCATTACTTTTAATTTCGTTCATAATCACGAGTTTTATTTACATGTAAAGGAAACATTTCTAACAACGTAAGTTGTTAAATTTATTTTTTAATTTTGATTCAAATTTAATTTATTATTTATTAGATGCATATACATTTAGTAGTAGCTATTTACTTTGAAACTGACCAATTCTATCATAAAAACAGATTGATTTACATTCTGATAGTTATCTTTTATGTATAAGTATCGTCTATTGATTGGGCTATGTCGCAAGGACGAAAGATGACACTGAGAAGATTCATAAGCCAGGGAATCAGATGAGGACACACTCACGGGGATATTCAATTCTTTATCGGTTTTCTGGTAGATCATTGGGATTGTCTACACGGATAGTGCGGTCATCGCGCGATGTCTCATCGCGATATCTCTCGTTCATATATACTACAAAATATGTGATATCATAACAAATTTATCTTTTTTTAAAAATGTAAATTTGTTATGATATTATTACTTTTTTACCTTGAAGTTTAGTATCATATTATTCCAGTAGAAAATATATTCCAATAGAAGAGGTATTTCTTTCCAAATAGCGATTGGAGCAAAGCAAATTCCCAATTTTATTTTTGCGTTGTATTCGGGTCTTATGGATAATAAGGCGAATAATTCAGTATTTGCCATCGAGAGACCGATATAATGCAGAGTTTTTTGATTTGTGTAATTAAGTACATAATCAATCATAGCTGGCAGATCCCTCGTTCCTATCTCGTGATAGCTAGACAGTGTACAAGTAAAATTTATTTTCTCTTTTACTACTATTATAATGCTGCAAAACCACCGAATATTTGTTACAAATTTTTTAATTCAATAATGATTTTTTTTCTTAACGAGAATATCGAATCATATATTATTATATAATATATCTGCACACAAGTATTACGAGTCTTTATTAAGGTATTTTTTTTAATGGAAAAATCGTTTTTAATTAGAAAATATATTTAAACGGTATCTATTAAATAAAATAAAATAAAAAGAGATACTTATCTTGAATTAAATAAAATAAAAGAAAAAAATTAAGATATATAAAGTAATTATAAAACTAATTAAAATAATTTTAACAAAAAAAAAAGTCGAAATCAACAAAAAATATTATTTTAAAATGAGATACTTGTGAAAAATAAGATTTTACCTAAATTTCCAAAAGTCCTTGTTTCGTGGAGATAGTTTTACATGCGATCTGCAATAAGTATTTCCCCTAGAATTTCCGAGCCATACATCATATCCTTCATCAGCTAATAAAAACGCTAGAACAGAAAGTAATGATAATAATTAGTTTTTTTATTTATCAAATATTATTGAATTAACTTGTAGTAATTTGATTTTTTTTATATTTAGCATGTGAAGTGTCATTTCTCGAAGATTTTGGGCCCTTGAATTTGAATCCGTGTTCGGAAAAATTTTACCATGTCACATTTTCGAGAGAATTGGAATTATATAATCGAAAAATGACGATTTTGGTCATATTTAAAATGGTATTGCGATTAAAAAAATTTTATTTTGCCAATTTTGTTTACATTATAGGTTTGTTTTCTGTTCCTGCACTGGTTGCACTAGTTCAAAAAGTGTACACTAAAGCGTTTTCTGTACCCAAAATGGCGTCAGCGACAGTGTTTCCTGTTCCAGTGCAACAGAACTCAGTGCACGAGTTCACCGAACTGGCTGCACTAGGTCTTGAGGCAGTATAAGCAGTGCAAGCACCGGTGTGCACTAGTTCAGCTACAGAAAACAGATCTCGCGTAAATGACGCATAGCAAATGGTGGCAATTGTCTTTTAGGTCAAGAATAGTCTTGTCCATTACTTACCGTTTTACACTTGATTCTCGTATCGAAAGGAAGAGAATTGTACTATTGGGATTATGGGAACATGGGACGCCATTTTTATCTTACACTAGAACGTTTTCTATTCCTTACCTGCACGCTTACACTCGTCAGTTCTGGCTTGCACTAGTTCGGTTCAGTTCAGTTCTAGTGCAGTCCCAGTGCAGGAACAGAAAACAAACCTATAAAAAAATGTATAGAAACAAAAAAAAACTCATTTTAAAGATAAAAGACAGCATAATCTCTTTAAATCAAGTTACGTAGGTTTGAAGTTAGGCGTACGTCGCTTTGTGCGTTTACTTGGTGCTAGACACTACAGTGCCTCTTGATCATGTATAATTGTATACTGAAAGAAAAGATTGACTGCTGCAGTAAATTAGATGATAAAATATGGCATAGCATTTTTAATTGGCTGCAGCTGCCAATTTTTGGTTGCATTAGGTAATCGGAATCCTATACTGACATTGCGGATAGGCTAACACAACCAAAAATTTGCTGCAACAACCAAAAATTGGCTGTTTCAGCCAATTAAAAATGCTATGCCATATTTTGCCATCTAATTTGCTGCAACAGCCAATCTTTTTTTTCAGTGTATAATATGCCGTATACAGAGTGGTCCACTTAAATCGAACATCTTGAATGTTTCGCTTATTTTTGATGATATAAAAAAATGTTTCAAATGAAAGTGGAACGGTTTCGAGGGGAATATTTTATGTTCCATGTGTTAGAATAAAGTGTAAAATGTCTCGTGAACTATTGGTTTTTTAATATCTCTACATTAATATTTTTATATGCAGAATAATTAGAGGAATCATATTATCGAAAAAAATCACGTAATTCCATTTAAAAAAGTGGAGGTGACCTTCATATGTTTTTGATGCCTCCACCTAGAAAAAAAAACAACTTGACCAAAATATGTCCCCCTCGAAACCGTTCCACTTTCATTTGAAATTTCTTTATATCATTAAAAATAAGTGAAATATTCGAGATGATCGATTTAAGTGGACCACTCTGTATATAGCTAGTAAGTGTCATATCTTGATTTGTGTTCCTTAGACTTGACATTCCGAGGTTAGCATGACAGTTGCTGGAAAATCATTCAGCTACAATATGTATTTCCAGAGTGCACTGTGGAGGCGATTTTTGTTACACTCCATTTTTATATATTCTTTTTTATTTAATTTTTTAATTATTTTTTATTTCTTTTTTATTTTTTATTCTTGTTTTATTTTTATTATTCTGTTACATCGCGGATCCCAACTTCAAGTAAGCGTTAGATGGTAATAATTTCGAATCCCTTAATTGGTCATAAAAAATTGTACATAAACCAAAAAATTTTGAAGATAAAAGATAATACTTTAAGATAGTGTAGGCAAAATAAAATTTCCTTAACCGCAATACTATTCTAAATATGGTCAAAATCGTCATTTTTTGCCTATATAATCTCAATTTTCTTGGAAATATGACGTGATAGGCAAATTCTGATTACAACATCATTTTCAACATCAAAAAATACTTCGGGAATGATATTACTTTGCATGCCAAAGACGAAATTAGTGTCGGGCAGTGTTACAGGAACAGAATTTGATCCATGTGTCGTAAAAAAATTCATTTAAGATAAACAAAAAAAATAAAAAGTTAAGAAATTCGTTCAAAATTTTATTGTTGCCTAATAATATGACACAATTTTAAATCCGATTAACATATTCAATAATACGTAGCATATATTGATATTTACTCACCAAGGCTTTTGTCGGAAAACACCCACATATCAGATGAACCAAACAGACCATTTTTAAGGAACACAACTTTTCTTGTATTTTGACTCTTAGATATAGGATTTCCTGACATTCTATGTATTACTAAGTTATAACCATCTTCCGTTGTAACGTAATGTTCCTCGGCAAGGTAGCCATATCTCTCTACCAAACCGATCTATACAGAGTGGACTATTTTAATCAATACACTTGAATATCTCTAAAGGGAGAAGTTTTTTCAAAAAATCTTTCAGACAAAAGTTTTATGGTTTCAATGGGGAAAGAAGATGATGACCTTAGATGACCTTAAGAAAACGTCCTTAAGGTCAGGTCAAGGTTACATGAAGTTTTTTGAATAAAATCCCTCATTTTTTTATTGCACAATCTTGTAGCTTATTTCAAGAGCTTTCCAAAATTCCATAAAATTTCAGATTGCCAAGTCAATTCGATCAAAATTTTACAGCCACTTAAATTGTCAATTGTGATATTTGTAGTGCACAGTTAACAAATTACATATTTTTAAAACGGAAAGTATATCAATATTGCAATTAAAAAACTTTATTTAATGTTTCTAAAATACGAACAAACATAGCCAGTGTGCGCGAAAAATGAACATACAATAGATTATACTTAGAACTTGTTTTCAGGTAGTTGGAATCAAGCATCGCAGATATAGGCACTCGATGTTCATTCCGGTTGTCTTTTTTATTATTGTACAATAACATTTATACTTTAGCAACGATTTTTACTATAACATAGGAGCATTCCTAATATTTCATATTAGGAATACCTTGGGTATCTCATATTACGATTTTCACGCCTTATAGCTTTACGATCATCAAATCTAACTTCTATAATTAAACAATTCAACATATCCCGTATTTTTCTATTAGTACGACCTTACTCTATCACTACATGAAGATTTTATTACCAAATATTTATTTATTAAATAATAAACAAGGTTTAAATGCTCGTCTCAATAAAACTTGAAGACATCCAAATTCTAAAATCTTGTTTTACAGTAACTACAGGCATGATCTAATAATGAACTTTTTACTAAATAGTTTTCAATCCAAAAGCAATAAATTCATAGTGGAACCAATAGATAGCGTTTATTAGTTTAGCAGAAACGCTGCTATCTCTCTCTCATATTAGGCGCCTATCTCATATTAGGCGCCTATCTCATATTAGGCTTATCTCATAATAGGGGACTTTCCTTTACTTTACGTCACGCATATTATAGAATTTCAGAGATAAAAGCGCGTTCTGAATATGGAGCAAAGTCTTCATCATAAACCAGAAAATTGACGGCAAATTTTGATATCGTGCCGACATTTTGCCATCATGTTGCTGATATAAATGCGATCATATGGCATACCACCAGTTTGCTGACATCGAAATATAATGTAGAGCTTAATTAGCAAGAGGAGGGCAAACATGTTGCCCTCCATTCTTCAACGTTTGATCTTAAAATTTCATTAACTGAGGATGTGTATTTGCCCTTCTATTGTTAACTCCGTTCCACATTAAATATATTTCAATGTCAGCAAATTCACGGCAAAGTCATAACAATGCATGCAGTGCATTAATTTACAGTTCGATATGTTAAAATTTGTTTGGTTATCTGAACAGTTGAAACGTATCTTGTTTTATAAACAATGTTATTTTATTCAATATTTTTGTTGTTTGAACAAAAGCAGTTTGATAACTATATTGCTACGAGTTATTATATGTATAATATATAGAAGAATGTTTTTTTTATAATAAACAAGGTCTTTTTCGTCTAAGTAATTACTAAAGCAGAACAAAAAGCCATAATAATGACAAAATGATTATTGAAATTCACTTTTAGTCACAATTTATTTCAATGTTATTTTCATATTAGCGTGACTTGTTGTTTTGGTTGAGATTAATTTTCTAACTCTTCACGCTATTATTTTGCTGTGTGCCTTTAATTAAAGAAAATATTGATAGAAAACAATTTTACTTACAAAATCCAATATCATTATATTGTTCTGAAACACTGTTTTGACTTCTTCTAACTTCCTTACTCTCACTATATTGAGATCCTTAGGAAACAGATAGTTTAATATTACTTTCTGAAAGAATGCTAGGTCTTCCCAGAGACATAGTTTTACTTCCAACAATATTATAGTAAGCAGAAATATGAATGAAACAAGTTTCATATTAATTCTTGTTACGATCATCACATCCAAATGGTAAAATCACTATTAACTTGTAACTCTCAACAATATCATGTGATATATGTATGTAATATATGTGATAAATGACTTAATATCGTGTAACTGGTAAAGATTAGATAATTATGATCAAAGCTACGAGATTGTGTAATTTATATACTTTATGACCTTTTAAACTTCACTTGTAATAAATTTGCATGCGTATGAAATCTATTTTCTATTTGGTTATGTAAGATAAAATCTTTTTAAAGCTGAATTACACACCGTTCACTGTACCAATTGCCCGTTTGTCATTTGTTTATATTTATACAGATATTTGTTATATAATAAATTTTATGGAGAGCGCAATGTAGTAATACACTGGTAAAATATCCGTTTGTGAATGATTTTCCGTACAATTGCGTTCAGCAAGAAAAAACAAGCTTCGTAATCGTGTTGCAAGATTCTTTAATTTGATTGGTTAAAACCAGGACTCGGTAAAATAATTGATACGACTTATATTTAAGATAAAAGATATAAAATAAGTTCCCCAGAAACTTATTTAAAATATTAAGTAAGAAATAGGACAGAAGAAATTATATAAAATAATAAATACTAAAAAACTTTTTAATTTTTTCTTTATTTAAAATATATATTTTAAATAAATTTATTTGAAATAAGACCGAGCCCTGGTTAAAACATTTAAATCCAGTCAGGAACTAACAGCAATAAAAGCAAGAATCAATTATATTAATGATTTTACAACAAAAAAAACTGCTTTTTTGTTCAAGACACTCTTGAAAAAAATTTTCTGAAAAAAATTTTGGTCATTTTTGATCCAATAAATGACCGTTAATCAATATCCGACTTAATATCCAATTAATTGATTGATACAATAGCTGGATTCATTTATATAACTATATATTCATTCTTGCAATGAATTCTAGTAACAGTTTTATAACCTAAATCATTATGAGAATTCATTGGACCAATTTTTATTAATTCAATGAATATTTTATTGTATTTATGTATAGTTTTGGTTCATTGTAGTTTCGCTTAGATTCTTTCTTCTCGCTCTCTCTCTCTCTCTCTCTCTCTCTCTTTCTCCATAATCAATCGATCGCTGTGTTCAATCGGGCAACTAATTGTACTATGAACTTGTTTGCTCCACGTATACATTTTTTTATCATAATCATTAAGTGACATAATCACTAATCTTGATATTAATGTATTATTCATTAAGTTTTATAACATGTATCTTTGCATTTAAAAAAATCTAAATTGATAGCTGCAGCTCGTGTTCAAAGTTCAATGCCCAAGTAACACATAATTGTCACAATGACATCAAATGACATCAATTGACGTAAACTTTTGGTCACGTTGAACATGTTACGCTTGACGTCTTTTGGTCGAAAAATTTGACTGGTTAATGATGTCATTTTGACACATCATTTTGATAATATAATGTGTGTGTGTTGTGTGTGTGTGTGTGACCTCCAATAAAAGGATTTTTAGAAATCCCCAAAAAGATAGGAAACCCGACGGCTAAAACTTCTTAAATGTTGTTCGAAAGTTACAGTACAGCCGGTATTTTGTGTATCCTTTTATTTCAAAAGGCGCTATTCAAATTATTATAGCCTTTTGAAATAAAAGGATACACAAAATACTAGCGGCACGCTTACTTGTTAGAAGAGGTTTGTCATTTACGTGCTACAGTAGTACGCGTGCATGTCAGTACATGTAAGACATTCTTTTAATATTGAGAGGATCGCAATCCTAAATCCAGTACTTTAGGGTTATACGAAATTCTTTTATTTTGTAGAGTATCCTCTTGAGGTCATATATAAATGGAAAATCCTTTGACATAAACACGGAACTGCTAAATGGCAGAATATTTTTTTTTGGGTGCGGCTGTACTATAACTTTCGAGCCTTATCACTCGAAAAATACTTAATGAAAAAATATTTCATTATAGTGTTTTGAAAAGCTCTCAAGGTAAGCTACAAGGAAATGCAATGAAAAATAGGGGGTTCCATTAAAAAAAATCGACATGACCTCGATCTGGCCTTGGCAATGCCACCCAAGGTCAAATAAATGATACCTTTTTATGTCCCCTTCCAAACTATATAACTTTTGTTTGAAACATTTTTCCGTATCTACCATAGTTTTCGAAATCTTAATGCATTATTTAAAACTCTGGGACACCCTGTATATGTATATGTATACTCGATAATTTCGACTGCAGCGATATGGCTGATACTGCACTTAAATTTTTTATGTACCATGCATGATTTATGAAACAATTGAGGATAGACTTACAATAGTACTGCCTGAAGGCTTAAAAAACGCATTAACTATCGTAACGCTGACTAACTAAACGCTAAGGTTGTACTAATGTTAGAAAAGTCACTTTGAAAAGTAACTTGTCACTATTACGCGTTATACTGAAAAAGTTATAAGTATAATGAATTACGCGTAACGTTATGCGTAACGTTACTCGTTATTAAAAAGTAACGCGTTACAAATTAGGAGTTATTTTTTTCAGTAACGAATGATTTTTTTCAATAATGGATTAATCTATTACAAGTAACGATTGACTTTTCTAACTCTGATGTTAGCATTACCATTATAAAAAATTCACAATTATGTCATTATCAAATCGTTATTATAACAAGGTAACGATCAACAAAATAACGGCGTTACAAGTAACGCGTTACTTGCCAACCTTGGATAAGTTATATCCGTATAGTTGCGTCGGTTGTGTTAATCGTGACATTATAAAGCATGATGTAATAAGAATTATTATAAATTATTAAGAAGAATTAATTTCTTGTTACATCTATAAATTATCATACAATAAATATAATTATCATATATAAGCATATCATGCTATAAATTAAGTTGCAATTTCAAAAAGCAAAAGCGACTCACCACGTTTACAATTAAAAATATATATATGTGAAATGCCGTCATTGCTGCAACATAACTTAACCTAACCGTTGTATTATGGTTCAAGCAAGGGCAGATTCAAGGGGGGGGCCATGACCCCCCCCCTTGGGAGTTTCCCTTTTTAAAAATATTTATAGCAAAAGCTTATACATACTTTTAATATTTCTGAAACACTCAATCACAATTTTGATATTCTAAAAATATTTTTTATTTTAAGAATCTTCTAAGTACAAAAATATAGATTCCTTTATATATTTCAAAAAGTAAGTAAATTAAGATTAAAGTCTGTGCTACAGCTTTTATTTTCCACTCGTTCGCGCTGAGTGAACAAAGTTCGGTATTGGTGTCACCATTATATATATTATAAATTATATTATTCTTTTTATGTTTATAATTTTAAATAAAACGTTTCCTGGATTATATAATTATATAGTACTTTTCAATGTAATATGCCAATAGTAACTTAAATATCTCATATTTTATATTTAACCTTGAAAAAATTTTGCTTGCGGCGCGTCAATGGTCTCCCCCCCTTGACAAATGTCTGGATCCGTCCCTGGGTTCAAGCAACCATTAGTGATGGGTAAGATACTCTTAAAATTTATCTAGATACAGATACAATTACATGTATGAAAATTCATCTAAATACAGATATAGATACACATATTAAAATATGTATTAGGTACAGATATCAGATATATTTCAGATACTCTTAAATTCATTTTATTGTAATGGTAATGTATAAAAAAATGTATTAGACATTAAATGTGAATCATTTATTTATTTATTTTTATATTTAAATAATTGAAAAAACTTATAATTATCGTAAAACGATTTAGGATAAGAATTATAAGACGATAATATTCATCGTTATTCATTATAGTTTTACAAATTAAAAATGCTACTAACATTGTGTTTCTAGCTTAACTATACATGCGTTATAAATTCCACAATCTAAGATTACTAGATGCGTTCAGCAAAAAAAGCTGTGTAATTGTAAAATTCTTTAATATGACTGATTTGCATTTAGATCCAGTGAAGAACTAAAACAAAGACCAATCATGTCATAGAATTTTGCAACAACAAAGCTGCTTTTTTTTTTCCTGTGAAATGGAATCAACTAACACTTACATATAAAATGGAATTATGACTACATTGCTGTGGAAATGTATCTGAAAAATGCATCTGAAAATCAATTCAGATGCTGTGTCTTTTGTATCTAGATACAATTACAAATACTCGAATTTTAATGTACCTCAGATACAGGTTAGATACACAAAATGTATCTCTATATATCTAGATACATAAATAGAAATACTACCCAATCACATAAATAGTTGCTCTATATTTTACTATTTAATTTGGTTGGTATCATCAGATTTCTGTGCAGACCAACCATACTGTTTTTTTCGTGTAAAATCTGCAGAATTTTATACAAAGAATTAAAAAATATGATATGATTTGTTTAATATAATTTTTTAATTAAATACATTTCTTAAATGATATATTACTAGTTATAGAAAGAAACTTTTTCGGTACGAACAGCTTACGTAAAAGTATTATTGCGTTAATAAGGAATAATACTTTTCTATTATATAAATAATAATTTGCATTCTTCTGGCCAATAATTTAATATTAATTTTTCTTTCAAAATGGGTATCTTATATAATCTGAAAGTAAATAAATAAAATGATTTAACAAGAAAGTATTAGACATAGATTAATTCATCATCGATTGTCCACACCTGATTATCAAACTCCTGAAGTAGTTCTATTAAACGATCGTATAGTAGGGTTTTAACATCAATGGCCCATAAAAAATCCAAATGGCTAAACAATTTATATTGAATTTCCTCCAACAGAATTACATTTGGTAGGTGCCTGTATGTCTCGAGGATATTCTGGGAACAAATATGGAAAACTATAAAATTAATACGTTATTCCTAGTGAACATCGGACAGTGATAGTTTTAAATCCACTTGATTATAAAAAATCGTATAGAAATAAAAAAAAACTTATTTTAAAGGTAAAAGATAGTGTACATATATATATATATAGGCAAAACTAGCAAAATAAAATTTCTTTAACCGCAATACCATTTAATATGGCCAAAATCGTCGTTTTTTGTTGATCCCAATTTTTCGGAAATGTGATGTGATAAAATTTTTCTGAGTACGGATTCAAATCCAGCAGCCAAAAATCTTCGAGAAATAACACTTCACACATGCCAAAGAAAAAAAAAAGTCAAATTTTATCGGACAGTGTAATATGAAAAGAAAATTATGCGGTTCAACCTTTTAGTTAGAAGCTTACTCAAAATAATCTAAATTATTTATAAAGAAAAAAATATTTTCGATTTTTATATAAATCACTTGTATAAAAGTAGCTTACACAAAACAAATAAATTTCTTGTTATAAATATACGTACTTGTTATAAATATGCGTACAGGGTGGCTTCCAGCTAGACTGTGAGGTTTTATAGAAAATTTAATTCTAAACAAATAATTTCCTATAAACATGGGTCGAAAAATGCTTCCTTAAAAACCTATCGCCCAAAAACCTCTGAAACCACGATTATTTTATACATTTTTACAAATATCATGGAATCAGTATCAGTGTTCTTCTTGCCCTGATAAAGTGAAGGGCAAGGTTAATGAAACCTACAAGGGTAATAGGTTGGCATTAGCAATGGATAAAAAGACGATAACCCGCAAATTTTTTGGTATCTTTGAAGATAATACCAGTAAAAGCCTAAAAAGCAATATCATGAAATATATGAGTTTTTTTAACAAAAAGTACCAAAAAAAGTTGTAGACAATTAAATTTCCTATAAAATCTCGAAGTCTGGCTGTGTGAAACGTTCGGGGCCACCCTGTATATAGCGTATATACAGATAATTAAAAAATTTTATTTCTTTTTTTCGATATATATTTTTTAATCAAAAGATGTTTTTATATAAAGTTCAAAATGATTTTACCGGTTTTAAAGCAACCATATCGTTAACACCGTAGAATATAGCCAAGGGAGCAGTAACTTTTTTAAGATCATATATTAGAGGTAGTATCTGTCCATAATGTTTGTAATTGCCAGCATATCCATAGTCGTAAGTTTGAAATTCCTCTGCAACAATTAATATTAATTTTCTACATAAATATAGAATTGAAATTAAGAGATATTCGCAAATTTATTATTTTTATTTAGATAAACATAAAATGTTACGTAACTGTAAACAACGTGCTTATAATAAATACTGTAATTAGTAAATCATTCCGTTTATATAATAATTTCATTAATAAAATTATATCAATCTTATTAAATTATTAATTTATTATACCATTTATTATATTATTAATAAACGAAATAAATAAGAATAAAAACTGATAATATTAGGGTTCAGCATTTCAAGTGTTCGACTTTTCTTTCTTTATAATTAATATAATAGTTTTTCTTTTTATATACATATTTGAAGGGAAGAGAAATACTCACTTGTAATCATATTTTGGATAAAATGTTCGAATGTTCGCACGGAAGCGCCGTTCGGATAATTCGATAATATTTCCGGTAATGCCGTCTGTAATGAAAGACTTTATTAAAAATAATTTTGATTTATTATACATAAAAATATAGTAGAAACTTTATTTTACAATTTTTAATTAAAAAAAAGCAGTGTTACAATTTACAAAATCGAGATAAATTGAAAATATACTTACAGTGTTAAATTGCGCTGGATCAGATCCGGCGATTAGAAATATTATTGCAATGCAGATAACCTGAGTAATTGCCTTATCTGTACATAGTGTTCTTCCTATCGTGATACTCGTTGATGATAAGGAGGCCACTTCATATATTTCATTAGAATAAAGAAATTCCTAAACAAAAATGAAATATGTAAACATAGAATTGTAATTGAAACTATATATATAATGTAATGTAAAGAACAAATATAATATTATAATAATTATATATTAATTTCTAAAAAATATGGAATGATAAAGTGATATTTTAATGAGAATCAATACGTAATAATTAAAATGCACGAACTATGTAGTTGAGACCAAGATGAAAGTAACACGGAACGAATGCAACTTTATAAGTATAACTGAAACAAATAAACGAATTGAAACATGTTCTTGCATGTTGACTTATGTAGTTGATTTCACTCTACTTCAGTTATGCGCGAGACGTTAGGTTGAACGGTTATTTGTATAGTGCGTTTGTGCCGAAAAAACACATTAAAAGTAATACTTTAATCTCTATCATTTTTGTAAATATTTTTAATTTTATTCACCTAATTGTTTATTATTACTGTTCGTTTTTATCATTTATGTAACAATGTTTTAAAATTCATTTATACGTTTAGTTTTTTATACATGACATTTATAAATAAATCTAAAGAAATTCTTGTAAGAACAAAAATAACGCTTCGGTATTTTTATTAGAAAAAGGAAAAAAAGCAAGAAAAGAATTCAGTGCATGGAATGTCAGCAATGTAAGTGTTAAAAAAGGATTTCGCTTCGTTTATCCTACTTGTTAAAAAAATTAATATTTTTCTCTTCGAATTTCAAAAATCTAGTGAAATTAAAATACGCTTGTAAGTTTTTTAAGTGTAAATTCAAATAGCACATATTCACATCCATTTACTTCTCCACTCTCTTGCCTTGTTTAGCTAAATGATCACTTATTATGGTTATATAAATTTAATATAATTTTAATAATAGATTATTATTCATAATGTCATACATATATAAATTTGTAAATTTTCGGAATTTTATAAAAAATATCAAACATATATTGAAAAAAATTTGAGATAAATACGTAATATTATAAAAAAAAACCCGTTTTAATTAATTATTTATTTAATAGCCTGTACATGATTTTATTAATATAATGAATAAAATAATGCTGCGATAAAAAATTACTCTCCTATTAAAATAATGTTAATACAAAAATATACATGAAATACATTTTTATTTTTCTTAAAATATTGTGCGATTGACGTCTGATCCTTACCGCAATCTTTGGCATTTTATTAAAAATATATTCCGGTAAAGGAATTCTTTCTTTCCAAATAGCGATCGGAGCAAGGCAGATTCCCAAATTTATTTTTGAATTGTATTCGGGTTTCATGGATAGTAAAATGAATAACGTGGTAGTTCCCATCGAGTGACCGATGTAGTGAAGAGTTTGTTGTTTTGTGTAATTAAGTACGTAATCAATCATGGCTGGCAGGTCTCTTGTTCCCATCTCGTGATGACTGGACAATAAAAAGTTAATTCTATTTTCTGTTTTATTACTTTTTTAAGCAAAATTTTTTTTGCAAAACCACCGAATATTCGTTATTTTTTAACTCAATAAGGATCGATCTTTTTTTAACAAAAATGTCGAAACATACAGTGTGTTCGTAAAGTTGGTGGGGTTTTAAAATGCTACAACTTATTTTTAAGGAAACCAGTTAGAGACACGAAACCTGCAAGCAATTAAAGAGCAAGTCAAATATTTTTTACCATGTAATGAAAGCGAGACCGCGTTACTCGATAGCGTGCAGCTATTCGAGGCCAGCGTTGTGTCAGATCGCTCATGCCTGTTTTTCTACCAATGTAGATCAACATTATTCTTAACATTTACTCTTTCATTTTTTTTTAAATTAATGATAATATTTGTTGTATATTTAGTATTCCTTTAAAAAATTTTTATTGTAAATGTTATGAATAATTATTTATTTGTAAAATCAATTTTAATTTTGACTAAAATATTTAATAAAGTGATTACATTGACGTATAAATTAATTATCCCTTATATATCTATATTAAGGAAGATCAGGGACGCAAATAATGATTTTGCTTCTAAAACCTTTAGATTATTATTTATATTTGAATTTCTTTTACTTCAAAAGATAAATTATTTCTCTGTAATTATCATTTAATACTAAACAAATTTAAAGAAATATTTTTCAAAATAGTTAATCATAGTTTTTTTTCAAAAGTTGTACATTGTTGTTTATGTCACACAGTAAACAATGTTTATTTGCCTTTGAATTATGTATTTCGTATCTTCAATTTGTTTTTTTACTCAATATTAAATTATAACATTTTGAAATCCCATCATGATTTTATTTACACTGTATAAATACATCTGTGCACAGTATTACGAATCTTCATATATTTTATTAATGAAAAATTGATTTTTTTAATTTAACGTTTTAGGTGAAATGTGTTAAATTAAATAAAATTTAAGAAAAATATAATATAAAAGAAAAATACATGTAAGTATACACGTAAGATTAAAATAATTGAAATGTCGAAAAGAAAGTAGATATATTTCTTTAGATAACACTTGAAGAGTAAAGTTTTACCTAAATTGCCAAAATTCCTTATTTCTTGGAGATATTTTTATATGTGATCTGCAATAAGAAGTTCCCCTGAAATTTCCAAGCCATACGTCGTATCCTTCATCAGCCAATAAGAATGCTATAACATAACATAAGAATGTAAATTAGTTTTCTTATTATATTATCAAGTGAACTATTAGTAGTCATAATTTTAGATAAAAATGTAATTGCTTCCCTTCTTATCAGGACATACAGTGAGTGCAAAAAGTATTCGTACAAAGAAAATATAAAAAAAAATTTTATTTTTAAAAAGTAAATATTATCCAGCAAGAAATGAGTCATCGAATCGATATCGATACGATTATTTCAACACCAATTTGACGTCGATTTGATGTTTAATTGACGATCATTTCTTGCTGGGTAATTAACATTTTATTTATCAAGAATAAAATAGACTGTATGTTTCTTAAAGTTATATATACCAAAAAGATGTGTATTAATTACAGAAAATATATTATCTAAAAAATAAGAGAAAATTGAAAATTGTATTGTTTAGATGCTCAAAAAGTATTCGTACAGTCGAGAAATTTAGCTTCTAAAATCAGGAATACATGCGAAGTTCGTTTGTTTATGTTAGAACAGAATGTATTCATTGTATAAAATTGCTAATTAATGTTTATTTTCTACAAATAAGATCTTTTTTATAAAAAATTCCTTGTACAAATACCTTTTGCACTCACAGTATATGTATTTATCTTGTTAATATCCTATTTGAAGTTTTTGTTTATTCTGAAGCGTATTATCTATTTCTTTTTTCAAAATATAAAATATTTTGTTGTTTAAAACGTTTCATTGTTAACAAAAGCTTTAAATCGTTAAAAAAATTATAATTCGAAAAAGTAAAATAAAAGATTGATTTAATAAGATCTTTTGTTAATATAATAAATATATTTTTATTATATTTTTTTTGTATTTTAATAAATCTTTTGATGTTATATGAATTGATAAATTTTATATTTGAAGAAACAATTTTATTAAATCAATGATGCTGTTTTAAGATAACAAAACTAATTAAAATAACAAAGTGTTATTTATTAATTTTCTGAATTTAACAATTCAGATTGGTCAAATTTTATAAGATAATTTATAACAAGATTCCTATAATAAAGTTAATCTATTTACTTGCCAAATTTGTTAAACGTTTAATTTCTTGAAGCTTAAATGTTTATTATTTTGTTGTCAAATAATCTCTTGATCTATATTTCGCATAATAAATATTCGCAAAGACTTTCACTGCCTGAGTTGTTTCATTGTCCCCATTATATAAGTTCTCGAAGACAAGTAATGTCAAGGTAAACATGTTGAGTGTAATCTTCAATTTTAACGTAAACTGGATAAACAAACCTACATGCGCGTATGTATATGTGAGTGTACATGCAATTAACACATATCATGTCCAGAGCAGTGACTTCAGATATTAAAAATTTCATGATCCGTACTTAACAATATTTATTGTTTTTTTAATTACTACATCTATCTATGTAATGTACGTATTTAATTATTTCATTTTTTGATAAATTCATAGAAACAGAATTGCTTAAATTGAAAGATTGTCGTGAAAGATTTCATACAAATTTAAAATGAATATAGAAAGTGAAAAATGAAGAATTCTGCTTGAAGTTATATTGCTGTTAAATGATAAAATTATTCGGAATTTGATTAACATATCAGATAATAATAACCAACGCATATATGTACAATGGTCACTCACCAAGGTCTTTTTTAGCACTGATCATCACCCAACAATCGGATGAACATATAATACCATGTTGGAGAAACACAATTTTTTTTCTTTGGTGACCTTTAAACAGTGGACTTCTTAATATCCTATGTATTATCAAGATATAACCATCTTCCGTTATGACATAATGCTCCTCGGTGGGGTAACCATATTTTTCTACTAACCCGACCTGCATAGATATATCCCAGAGCGAAATAAAAGCAAAATTGTTGTCAACTAGACAATCGTTATGCAATCGTTAATGCAGTAAAATGTTTCTTTTAGAAAAAGATTTTTTTTATCTAAGTGATTAATCTTCTTAATGTATTATATATATAATTGCATTATTATTTTTTCGAGTATAGATGTATTAAAAGACAATCTCGTACTCACAAAATCCAATGTAGTTACATTGTTCACTGTTTGGATTTCTTCTGGCTTCCTTACTCTTACTATACCGGGATCCTTAGGAAACAGATAATTGAATATTTCTTTCTGAGAAAATGCTAAGTTTTCCCAGAGATTTAATTTTGCTTCTAGTAACACTGCAGTAAGCATAAGTATGATGAAAACAAGTTTCATGCCCATTCTCATTAAAATGTCGATACTTGAAAACGTAAACTACAACTTGCAAGTGCCGACTATTATATTAGATATAAGTTTTATCCGATTTTATGGCATCTGTCATCATTTGCAGTTCAGAAAACCTACAAATATAATTGATATTAGTTTATTCATTAATTATTTGCCGTTGATTCTTTCCTAACATGAAGAATTTTATGAAATCAATTTAATTTTCAATTTTTTCATCTAGTAATTAAATTATAATTTTGTTAGACTTTATAAAATTTATTTAAAAAGATTAAATTAAAAATTAAATTTTTAAATGTTTAGAAGATTTGTTTAAAAAAAATTATAAAGTTTGTTATTTGTTTCATTAAAGCTTACTTTATAAAAAGTAAATATAAAAGTTGAATTGTTTATTAATAAATTATGCTAATAAAAATTTCAAGTAATATCCAAATATATTCTAATATTAAATCTTTTATTTTTTCATAAATTCAGTAAAGAATTTACTATTAATCACGGACGTTTTTGCAAGTCACTATAGATATACATATAGATGTATATTTGATTGATTAAACAAGTCATAAGGGGAATATTTCGAACCTATTTTCAAATAAAAAGTGTAATTTTTATAACCAGTTGGATTTCTAATCTGTATTTCGTAATCGTTGTTTAATTATGAGTGGTTTGGAAATTTTAATACGGGCTGAACTGGAATTTGCGGGAATGTAAATGGCTCAAATATTGGGTAGAGAGGGCAAGAAGTGTGAAAAATGGCCACTCAGATTCTGTACGTGAAAATTGCTAGTACTAGACATCGCAAGTAACCGTCGTATAATATATAATCATGCACGGTTTCTAAATCGTTCATTGAATTTAAGACAGGTGATTAAAGTTGACAAATATAATTTGAATTAAAATGCAATCCCAATCTAATTTTTTTAAAATAAAGCAAGCAAAAGAATTCTTTAAATCTATCACGATTTAAGAAAATATTCTAGTCTAAAATTAAAAAAAAGATTTTTGAAGTGTTTTTAAGTTGTAATACACTTTTACGTTTACAACGTCTACGATTATATATGAGATTTTGCTTTGATCTTTAAACTGTAAGAAATTGCACAATAACGAATGTGAAATGAATGATTGATTAATTTCTTAAGTTTAAAATTTCATTGTAGATGCCGCTTAATACTCTAATAGTAAACGCGCTCAGCAATTTATTATCAAGCGTAAACTGAAAAAAAATGAAGAATGTGAGTATTTATGTGTGAGAGCGCGTATTAGCCTTTTATCTTTATAACGTTACGAAACACGTAATAAAATTTAAATGTAAAGGCGATAATCTACCTGTTTTTTGTCCTATTATTCTTGTAGACTTTGTCTTTATAAATTTTATAGTACATGCTTTCTAAGATCTTTATGAATTTCTAAGTAGTGAATTTTCTCAATTTATATTAAATTTCAAATTTTGTACTTATTATCAACATTACAAACATTATCAATAACTTAATCGATTTGTATCACAATTTTGAAAATGAAATTTTAAAAATGAGAACTTGTATATTTCTGTTACTTACATAATTGTATATTTTTGTTATTTACATAGTTATTATTTATATTAATGTACTCACCAGTATATTTAACAGAAATAACTTAAACTAACGAATCAAAAGTTAGAAAGGTGGCAGCAATAAATTATTTCATTTCTGAACGCGAATTGATTTTACTAACGTCTAAAAACATTAACTGTCACATGCGGCGAGTAAATCGAAACTGTGAGTAACAAATGTACTGCGCTTATACAAATATATAGAAACGTTGCGGTCTTACAACGATAATCGGTGACTCCTCAAGGCTGCGTGTTTTCGCGATACTGCACTGACATTCAAATCGCCTTTTGTCGAAGAAGGTGAGGTAAGTTTAAATAGTTTAAATTATTGAATAATTTGCTTGAACTGCTGTTAAAAATTAATTTTAATTAGTTATCATATATCGCATGTATATTCATTTAATTTCATTTTACAATGCAAATTATTTCTTTTGTTCATCTCAGAACAGCGATACCACTTTGCAGATAGCTGCAGCGATTGGGTTCATTGGAAATTAATATGCAAATCCTTAAAAGTTGGTTGCGATCAAAGTCTGTGAAATGAATGAGATAAAATGATAATAGATATAGTCCGCCGTAAAAATCATAAGAAATCTTGGAAAATATTTCTAAAAAACACATTTAGGCATATCAGTCATACTTTTTTAAAAGTACATATATTCTTTTTGAGGAGAAACTTCTGATTATTAATTAAAATTTTATATTTATAAAATTATATTAATAAGAATCATTAATATAAAAATTATATTCTAGAAATTTTATTTTATTAAATATTTGCATTTAATTCATAAAAAGTTATACCCCCTCGCTTCTAGATCATATTTTTTAAAAAAGTGTACTTATGTAATCTTTTGTTGTGATTCAGATATGATAACTCTAGATGCGCAGTAAAATCTATGAGAGCGACTTGGTGAATGGCAAAATAAATGATGATGGTAAGAATAAAGTCTAATTAGTAAATAAATTAGCTTATGATAAGTAATTAGACGAGTTAGTGATTGGGCTATGAAAAATTATGCTACTGCTTATGTGTAAATGCTGCGATAATGCTATTTTGCTAAGGATGCAGTTTGTATCGAACATAAAATTTCCAACGATTTAAAATATTTGATTGATTTGATTATTTTGTAATCAATGAAGTTGGGAAAAGAGCGAGAAAAAATGGCACCTGCCATTGTGATGGGGGGAGCAAATTGGAAAGAAGTATAAGTCCAACATAAATCTATTTTGAAAAAGTTATGGTTCGATAATGATAGCCTATGATCTGCTACTAGTATCCAGATTAAAATGCATTCCCTCAAACCAATCTAGATATACTCCCAAGTAGAATACAGAGTCATAATTAATGACGTTTTCGGCCCGACCAAATTTGCAATTATATGACATCTACTCTGGTTAGAGTTATTTGACAATTTTTTTGCTCCCAATCTGGGTTGAATTAATGACGGTTCGTGCTCTTCTATTGGTAGAGCATGCAATGTCAACCAATAGCAAAGCATTTTCCAATCCAGATTGGTGCAAACCCAATCGGGCCGAAAATGTTGGCTGTTTTTCAGATAAGACACAAAACATTACACTGTGTTCCACTGTAAGATACTTGGAACGCAGTTTAGTTTCATAATGTAACACCAGAATGCATTGTACACAGTTGGAAAAAATGTGTTGAATTTAACATAAATCGCATGTCCTCACTTAAATTTTTGAGTTATTTTACACAAGATGAATATGTTAGAAAGTAATACAAATATTATGTAAGAGAATAAATACAAAGTAAGATAACATCGATACAGTTCATAAACAAACCATGGGAACATATTTTTTTTCAGAAAATTAACATTTATGATATGTTAAATTAACACATATTTCATTCATTTGTCTTATCTTAGAATTTACGTTTGAAAACACATTATTTTTATGTTACTTGTTCACTTACTCACAAATTGTATCATTTTAACATTAAAAAACATTGAATATCAATTTCACAGAAAATCTTTAAATAACATTATGTCAAATTAACACTCGAATATGTTAACTTTAACACAAACTGTTAAAAATTTAACACAAACGTGAATGGACCGTTTCCAACACAAATACACAAACTTTTTTACTGTGTAATCTTCCATTCTTATTCTTATGATTATATTTAGCGTATCAATAATAGATTTATGATTTTTATTTAAATTTAAGTTAATTTTGTCAAAATTGGCGCTTTTTAACGGTTTTAGAAAACATCCGTACGTTGTTGGAAAGCACTATAAGTCATAACGATATAGGTCATCATGACGCCATTTGTTATTTAAAAATAAACTTATAAGTAGGACCCCCCCCCCAAATATGTACAGGGCATGTTTTTTTTTATTTGACTAATAAAGAAATAAACTAAATATAAATTTGTTTCATAAGAAATTATGCATTTTGAGCCCTACATGTTACAGCATATTTTTCATATTTCATAAATAAGATAGTTTTGCCTATTTCACACATAAAAGCATATTTTTGCATATTTTGCCCACACGTGCACAATATTTACATATTTTATCTATTTTTATTGTAGGGGAGACCGGGGATAGTAGACTCATTTTTTAGTTTCGAATTTTTATAGACGAAATTAAGAGACTTATCGAAAAAATGAATTCTACGCCAGTTACTACATACATTTGACTATCTAATAATATTTTAATAATAAGGGAAAACTGATAATTACTATGAAAAAAAATGCATTTTTCTAATGCATTCCATCTGATTTAACTAGCCCCGGGACCGGGGTAAAATGACTGATGGTATGGGGTAATTTGATTAACATTATTAAAATGAAGATTAATAAATATTTTAAGGTACATCTTTGGCTACA
>NW_017257226.1:306013-308314 GCF_001594055.1 Mycetomoellerius zeteki
TATGAACATATATGGATATGTTTCATATATAATTATATATGTTTATGAATATTTATACATGTTTATGTATAAATGTTCATAAACGTATATAATTTATCATATTATATATGTTTATACATATTTATACATATGCATGAAAAATTTCTTATACATGTAATTTAACTATTATTACTGGTAAAAAAAGTTGATAGAGAATGATTGAGAACGATAAGATTTCTATCAATTTGTATCGAGATTTCATTTCAAGAAGTTTGGGAGTAGATACTATCAGAGTCGTCACTAAATTAATCATATAGCCTCGTATTGTGGTTAGCCTATTAGCCCCATCCGTTCATTTTTTAAAAACATTAACAGTATACGACAACAAAACCAGATAAACAAAAAAAATCTGTTGGACTTTATTAAGTAAGAACTATGCTTACTACCTAAATGGAAATAAAATATCTCAGACAATTATATACAATTGTAAAACAAAAACTTTAAGAATAAAAATGTTTACTTAGGTGTACGATTTTTTTAAATTGTAGCGTAACTTCTATCATAGATGTGTTAGGAACGAGATGTTACAGCAGACTGAGCGGCAGTCGCTGCTGCGTGCTCAGACGAGTTTACGCGTGTCTGGCGCGATTTGTTTATAACGTAGCCTCGATTATTTTACTTACCCCTATAGTTTACTGACCCCGGTCTCCCCTATATTTCACATCGTTTTCTAATTTAAGTTTATGATTAGTTTTTTTCCGATATAATAACAAATAGTATTTCTAAGATAAGTTTTTCTCAATCAGAAATATGCTACAACATATTTTATATTTTTGAAAAATGAATTGATTAGATAAATGATTCCCACACGCCGTGATGCATTGGTGCGCAGTAATGTCAGAGAAATCACAAGGAGAAAAAGATTTCGCGCTTTTATGTTCAATCTTCTATATTTTTGTGTTATACAATACATAACATCAAAGACTCTCTTTCTCTCTAGAGTCACTATAATAAATAATACGTACATGGGTGCTTCAAGTCAAATCGGGACTTTTTTATTCTTATGTTCATGAGAATAAAAGTCCCGGTTTGATTTGAACCCCCCACGTATTTGTTTTATTTTAATGTCCCGTAAGACTAATTAAATTTTGTTTAAATTATCAAATTCATTTTACTTTGTTATTATAAGTAAAAAACTTAATTAATAATTTGGAAATTTGTGCGATAAAAAAAGTGATTTTTAAATGCATATATTTCTTTCTTTAGAGCATTTTTTTCAATTTCATAGAGCATATTTTAGGCGCTTAAAAAGGGATTTTTACCGCATAATTTTGGGATATATGCCTTTCTTAAAGCATTTTTTCAATTTCACAGAGCATATTTTAGGCACTTAAAAAGGGATTTTTACAGCATAATTTTGCCCTACTTATAAGTAACAAATATATAACGTGGTGATATCTTTATAATGTTATTATGATTTTTATTTACTTCAACTATTCTCTGACCCTTTAAGACAGGGCGAGCAGTATTTTTGCCTAGACTTGGGCAGCTTTCGGAAACGTTACTCGGGCGACCCCGTGTATCATTTTATGCTTGTTTAACATTGGGTGAACAACAAGGATTAAGCAATACACCACTCGAATAACGGTTTCCAAACGCAGCTTGGTGGGCAATATCAGAAAGGGAGATAATCGAATATACATACGTGCTATTGTGCGCTATTTGTCCGACATATGAAGGCGAAGTTGGAGCGAAAAGAGATCGAATTGAAAGTACACACAATCACCCTCATGACAAGCTGGACCTGACCTTCGGAGCTAACTAGGTGTGTTTAGGAAGAACGCTCTAAGTGATCGATGAGGTCGCATCTTCAATGTCTACAATATTTCTCCCTATAAATCGCTAATTTATCGTTTTAAAATTCAAAATAACTTTAAAACCTGACATGATGAGATATAATTTGACATTGTTTTGTATAATAAAAATTTATATGAAACATCTACTCTGATTAGAGTTATTTGACAATTTTTTTGCCTAGGTAATTAATCAGTAGTATCACAAGTAGAAATTGAAACAAGAAAGTGTTTATTTATTATAATGAATATACAACATTCAACAAAATAAATTACAAATATTCATATTACAATTAAGGATATATATCCAATCTAAATACAAAAAGATTTATTATATAATGGTCGATATATTATAAATATCAGAATTTTATACAAAGAATTAAAAGAAATTGGAAAGAATAAGGGCAATAGGAGTCAGGCGCAGAAGACGTCGTTTTAAAATTGGTATTATTTGCGTGACGTCTTCTGC
>NW_017257226.1:308499-321366 GCF_001594055.1 Mycetomoellerius zeteki
AGCCAATTAAAAATGCTATGCCATATTTTACCATCTAATTTGCTGCAGCAGCCAATCTTTTTTTCAGTGTAGTCTTAGAAAAAAATTTTTTGTTCTCAACAGCTTATTCTCATGAATATGTGAGCAATAATATTTTTTTAGCTCATTTGTTAAAAAAAAGAGAGTTTGAAGTATTTCTATTAAAGGTATATCCAATATACATATAATAAAAAAATATATATATAAATGTTATATGATAAAAGAAATATATAAATAAATGTTTTTAATAAGAAAATATTAGAAATAGATGAATTCATTATCAATTGTTCGTGCCTGATTGTCAAACTCCTGAAGTAATTTTATTAAACTATCATATAATAGAGTTTTACCATCGATGGCCCATAAAAAATCTAAATGGGTGAATAATTTATCTGGATTTTCCTCCAGCAGGATAACGTTTGGCAGCTGCTTGTATATCTCGAGAACATTCTAAGAACAAAAATATGGAAAACGATAAAATTTATATTTGTAATATAATTAGTATCATGGCTATAACGAACAATATTAAATTAGTGTAATAACTAATAATAATTTAAGAAATATATAAACAATTACTTTTTAAATACTGTTTTCATATATCTAATATAAATAATGATGCTTAAAGAATGAGAGAAGAGTAAAAGAAGTAGAAGAGAGGAAGAGGAAAAAAGGAAAAAGAAAATGGAAGTAAAAAAGGGAGATATTCTGTTGTTTTCTGTAATCGATTTCAAACATACTCAATTTTTACAAAATGGCAAACGTATGAATTTAAAATGTATAATTTTTCCTAAAAAATTGTTCCTCTTGGTTGAGTCCATAAAAATATATCTTACATAAAAATTAAAAGTGACCTTACCGATTTTGGAGCAAGCAAATCGTTAACGGCATAATATAAAGCCAAGGACGTAGTAATTTTTTTTAAATCATACATTATGGGTGTCATTTGTCTATATTTTTTGTAATTGCCGAAATATCCGTTGTCGAAGGCTTGAAATTTCTCTGCAACAATTAATATTAATTATTCACATAAATATGAAATTGAAAAGTATCTCAAATTTTTTTAGATAAACATAAAATATCACGTGATCGTGAACAATATGCTTAAAAGAACTACTATTTAAACTTTTATTTACATTATTAATAAAGGTAATATATATATATATATATACAAAAATAAAAACTCTTATAACATTTTAATTACATTTTAACGCAATTAAATTAATTTCTCTCTTTATAATTAACATAATTTATATTCCCAGATAGCCAAGTCCGTAGAAAGCAGATTTTTTTAAATGTCTGCTACACATTATACCAACAAAATAGCAACAGAATTGTTACAGAATTAAATACATAATACTGTTAATAGACTGCTAGAAAAAAACATAACAGAATCAGATAATGTAGGCAGGATCTGCTCACTTTTTGCTAACAATTTGCCTTCACATTATGTCGATAGGTGATATTAACAGAACACAAGCCTAATGCGGACAGACTGCCATCATTTTATGCTCGAATCTGCTGACAGTCTGCTAGAAGACTGCAGACATTTTGCTATCTGGGTTATTATATGTTTGAAGGAAAGTGGAATACTTACTAGTAATGATATTTTGATAAAAGTGTTGTATTGTTTGCACGGAAACGCCAGCCGGATAATACGATAAGATTTCCGGTAATGTCGTCTGTAATGAATGACTTAATTAAAAACAATTTTGATTTGTTGTATATTAGAGTATAAACACTTCATTTTATAATTTTTATTGTAAGCTGTAAAAGCAGTGTTACAACTAGCAAAATCGTGCTAAGTTGAAGATTTATAATATACAGTGTTAAGTTGCGCTGGATTGGATCCGGAGACTAAAAACATTATTGCAACGCAGATGGCCTGAGTAATTGCTTTATCTGTACACAGTGTTCTTCCAATCTTAACACTCGTTGATGATAAGGAAGCTATCTCATATATTTCATTAGATTCAAGAAATTCCTAGTAAGCAGAAATAAATATAAGAAAATGTAAACATTTTATAAAACGTAGAATTGTAATTGAAACTACACGAGAGATATATGTAATACAGCTGGTTGAAGTTTGGAATATTTCTGGAGCGATTTAAAAAAAAAATGATTTATCTCGTTTCTAGTTTTGCAGAGAGTAACTTTTAAATATCGTGTCAAACTTCAACCAGCTATTTGTATAGCTAATATGATCACTTTATTGAACATTTGAAACTCTTTTTAATATAATACCGAATTATCTACAATATTTACAAAAACATTTCATAAAAGAATACTAAACGTTTACTAAAAAAACTTTTGAGGTAAAAAAAACTTGTAATATAATATATTATAATATGATATATAACACAGCCACACAAAAAAAAATTTTTTTTCTGATCTTGGAGTCTGACCATGTTTACTGTATGTTTTTTGGATCGCTGAATCCGAATCCGAGGTCTATTTAACCCCATCACATCAGGATTTTGCCATAATGTAAGTCAACTCCAATAATCACGTATGTCAGACTTTTATCTTGATAAGTACGTTATTTTAATTTATAACCGCATAACTCTGGTCATTGCACCTTTCTTTGCAACAATTTTTCTTTTGTCTCAAGCACCTGAAACATACTGTTGTGTCCTAAAAACACCTTCACCCGAAAAGTGTCTATTTTTACGTTTACTCATGTAATGTGAGTCATTCCGGTGAATTCCGGAATAACTTACATAATAACTCCGGAATAATGGAACATTCCGGTGAATTCTTAGAAAATTGTTTATTATATTGTATTATATAATGTATTATATATATTATATATATATAATGTATTATATATTATACTTTTAAATAATATATATATTAAAAAATTCTTTTTCTATCTCATTTTTTATTATTTTATTTTCAAAGTTACATTAAACGACTTTATGCAAGAAAATAATATTGCTTACATAAAACAATGCGAACGTACCCGCTGACGCTGAAAAACAGCCAATAAATGTTGGTCGGGGTATACACGGCGTCCAGAGGTAAATTAAGTTTCCCATCCGGTGCTACTGTGCCCACGCATTCTACCTCATTTCCACGCTTCGTCATATAATAAACAGATATCGGTTGCGCGAAGTGATTGTGGACCTATAACACGCAAGAAGCTAATTATTACTGATAAAATATAATTCGTTCTCCTCTGTTTACCTGAAGAATGCTTCTAAGAGTGACGATCGTGCTACCCTCTTCCACAATAATATCCGACACAATACCCCATTCCTCAGAACCTTCCTTTCGGTGTTTTAAAGAGAAGAATCTCTTATCCGCTCTCAACACAGGTATCGCCAATTTGCTTTGAATGCCTTTAAACTATTAAATCATCGTATTATGTTAATTATATTAATAATGATAAAATAGTCAAACATTTAATTTTATTAATTTAAAACTCAACAAGCCATATCATATATGACATATTAAAAATAGATTGTTGATCTGTTTAGATTCAATGTTTTCTTATTTATAATCTGAAAGTTATTATTTTCAGCCGCTTGTTGTCGTCTATTTTCGACGTTTTCATTAAAAGATCGACTCCAGATTCGTCAAAGAATCGTAAATCTTTAGAATTCTACATTCTATGACTATATAATAACTTACAGATATGGAGAATTTACTATCTTCTCTGTCCTTCACGGTCTCTACTTTCAACTGCTCAATCAGACGCATGTCAGCCAGCTTGGACGTCTTTGATGCGAGTTGTATCGACGCACCAGTTTCGAGGATTACTTCCATATACGAGTCATTATGGTCTCTTATTCTCGATCCATCATCAAAAATCTGTAAAGGCATCTTTTATATTCGTTTTTCAAATTAATAAAATTGTCATTTTATCAACAAATGTTAAATCATGAAATTATATTGAGTAGATAAGTGAATAGAAATGTAAGAGTCTTCATTATAATGACCTTGAAGAAACTGTGCTCCAGATCGAGTATTATCGCCAGGCCGGTCTCATTTTTCAGCACATACGGCGCCACTTTCCTACTGGGCTCTTTCCCGCTGGCCTCCATAGCCGAGGAAAATGATTGGCCCAATTGTTTCAGAACGTCTAAACATGTCTTTGTGACAGTTATCTCCAGATTATCCTGTCCCAAACAAAAGAAAAATCTTACATTTGGCATATAACTTCGGAGTAATATCGTGCTAGTTGCGATAAATTTCGTTTAAATTCACAGAAAATTTCTTATCATTTAAGATCAAACACAAATAATATCTACAATCTACATCTATCAATATTTGATATTTATATCCCGATAAATTTTGCTTACAAAAGACGTAATGTCGATGGACATCTTGGTAGATTGGTGTAATTCTTCGATTTCGCTCTCCGAAGCAGGACTGACCGCGCTGGCGCCTCTGGAGTCTAGCATTATGTCATTAAATTGAACCTAACAAATGAATCGATGTCAATTAACTAAATATTTATTAGAGATAAAAGGAAGGATGCTAGAGTTACCCAGAATTACCTTCGTTTTCAATTCCCACGGCGTTGAGACGCGTTTACCATTAATGGAGCTTTCTGTTGGCTCGATCAATGGTTCCCACAACGCGAGACGACTGTTATAATACGACATGATCACCGACATAGTGCAGTCCATGCTCATCTGCGAGCACAAGTCACGTAAATCATAATACTCATAAGAGGAGAATAATAATAATAATAATAATAACACAAAGAAACAAGATTTCTCAGCACTTGAATCGTGATTCTTATGTGCTTTTAATTGTTAGAAAAGAATACAAGGTTAAAAAAGTTCTATCATTCACAAATTCTGAGAAAAATAACGAATGGAGAAAAGACATCAAAAACAACGTTAAGACATAAGACAATAAGACAAGCGGAGATTCTAAAAATTGAAGGGTGATGGAATTTTAAAAAAAATATTCTTTTCCACTATAAAAAGTCTTATAAAAAACACTCATTGCTTGAGAAATAAAAAATAATTGATCAAAATTTGTTCTTCAATATAAATAATAAAAAAAAGATTTTCATAAATAGCTTACAGATTTTGTACTCCAATCGTTGATGTTGCTTTGAAAACCCACGTGAAGCAGTAACATTGGCAGAGTTTTGTTGCCGACACCCGCCTCCAGAGTGAACAAGATCGTCGGCGCCGAGACGATGGCCAATTCGGGCTTATAAGGTGCTGCAACCTCATCGTCTGGATACGTAAACTCTTCGAGTGCTTCCATCGCAACTTCTAAAATAAATTGATCCGATGATTTAACAAATAAAAGATAATATTTTTTTGTACAACGAATAATTATCAAATTATCATTATCAATTTAACCTGTTTTTAAAAACCAATAATTATTCTCTTCGAAAGGTGTGACGATCCACAATCCTTTATAATTAGGCTCGGGTTTAACGACTTCCTTGTCCTCTTCCTCCTTCCTTGTCACCGTATGAATGACTTTACTCAATATTTCAATCACACCTGAAAATTGTTACATTTTATTTTATTAGGTATTAACTATCAACATGTAATTCGTGAATTACCTGGCGAAACAGACATGTGTATATCCGTGCATCGGACTTCTAAATGGAGCCCTTTTCCCTCTGGTGTAGAACCGGCTACGCCAATGCTGCATGGCCTTAAGACCTATGATAATAATTAACAATAACAACAATTAACATATAATAGATATTAGGATGGATTACTTTAGGATGGCTTTGACTTAACAATAATAATTTAAAGAGAATATATTTATAAATATTAAAACTATAAGATTATATAATACTGTAAATTTATTTGATAATAATGATTTAATTATCTAAATTGATACATTTCAATTAATCATTGAAGTATATCAAGTGTCTCTGTAAAAAGTGATTGGAACTGAAAATTTATACTTCCTGAATAAAAATAAATATTGTATACATATGAAAAAGTTTAATTTTAACAATACAATCTTATAGCTTAAATAAAAATTTTTTTATCTTATCTGAATTATTTTCTACAAACATGTTTACTTCTTGTTGAAATAATATTTGATCTACATTCTAAATTACCATTAAATTATTTTTTATATATAAATATGTATTATATAGAATACTATGTGTATGTGTTATACCTGATAGATCCAATCAGCCCTCTTCGTAGGATTATATATCCCTGCCAGTAGCGAAAGATCTTTAATGGAACCCGAGATCACCTGATGCTCTCCCATGATACGCACTTTCAGCAACAATTCTGTATTCAGTACTATGCAATTCGAATTGATGTCATCCATGTCTTCGAGCAAGATAATATCTGGCTTTTCTACGTGCAGATTCATAGTTAACATTTTGGGTGTCGAGGCAGCCAACTGTTGCTGCGCCGGTTTTTTCTTTGGTGCCACCAATTCATTTTTCGAAGAGGAAGTAGTAATCGTCTTGTTCGGCCCATCCACATCGAAGAAGTCCTTGATCTTCATGAGATAATCGAGGGAGACGATGATGCTGAAAGAGAACACTCGCACATCGGCAAACGTGTCGTTCGGGCTTTGACGCACTGTCACATCCAACATACTCCTAACATTGTACTTTGCGTGTTCTTTATCGAGATGATCCTCACTCGGCCCTGGTACGCTGCTGGTCCTTTCCATGATTCGCACCAACGAGCCCTCTCGACTCTGCCGCATGTCATCTAGCGTGCAATTCATTAGCAGAATCGACGTGGCCAGCAGACCATTTGCGAACACACGGCCCTTCACGGCAAAATGTGTGAGACTGAAGCGGGCTAATCCATGCTCGGGTAGGTGCATTGGTGACGCCTGCGACTGCAATAACTTAGAGCCACCGGTGAAGAGATTGATCACCAGACTATCCATAATGAATTCAAACTTCACGGATGTGTGAGCATGTTGTTCCTGTGTTTCAGTCGACGGTATTTCTCGCGATGTGTCGATCTCATACTTGTACCCCGGTTGAATCTTAATACAGCAAATATATGCATTTAGTCAATAATACAATGCAACAAATTTTCAACAACTTTTCTGTTTCTCAACAAGTAAGGAGTGTTTCTCGTAAAATTTTTTACACTAAAGGATAAGACTTTTGAAAAAATTCCACACCCTTCAATTTTTAGAAACATTACTTCAAATTCTTTATATAATGCAAATTTGTAACATAACTATAAGAAATTTAAATATTTTTGTAATATACAAAAAAATAATAAATGATATAAAACCTTTTATTAAAAATAATACATGAGAATCACCATTCAGGTATTTAGAAATAGAAACTTTGTCACACAGTGTAATTATATAATAATTGTTATATATTATCATAACAATCATTCACCTCAAGGCCTCCGCTGTATTCGGACTTCACGGCGGATGGCACGGCTTGCACGGGTTTCGAATCCTCGAAAGTCTCCCCCAGATTCTGCTCTAGCACTTTCAGAACCATAGCGTAGTCCTCTTTACTCAACAGCAGATTGATCTTGTTCAATCTGCCAGACATATCGATGTCCGGAATAGAAGTAAACCAGGCGGTAGAAAGATTACGTTTCATGAGCAGCATAAACGTTACTGGTTCCAGCAACAGCACTTCGTTCTCGCTGGTGAATTGTTTTATGTTCAGTCGAACTCGAGACAGTTTCAAGTTCTGCAGCTCGATTTTCATTTCATCGACCACGGGACGCTCATCGGTTTCTTCATTCATCACATCTAGCTTTTTGAAGACGTTACATACCTGCTCGCATAGAATTTTATGGAGGGGTATTTATTATTTGTTTTATAAGTATGTTATATTTAAGTTAAAATTAATTTTGAATAATATTTAAATATTCAATTTATATTTTTTATTTCTCAAATATTTAAAAATGGTAATCTCTTACTCTAAAACGTGAAACATTAGCTTGTTAAAAAATTAGCTTGTTATATTCACACAATAATTATAACATACGTCTCGTAAAAATAACATAAATCAGTCTATTGTAATAATTTATCGAAAATGATTACATATAAAATTAATATGATAGATTTGTAAATGTGTGTACATATCTCTAATTCTATGAAATTTCTAAATTTTTTAATTGGAGCTAAACTAATCGGAATAAACTTATCATTCTGTACCATGAGATTGCCCATGTCTAGCATTAAGCTGTGCTCGTTCTTGGAGCTCATCGGCACGTATATAACGGGCGCTTTAATTCTAACATTCAGCTCGATGCGTGAAGCACTTTGTTGGACATCCTTGATGTTTGTCTTCGCGGTTTCTGCTGCTGCCGCCGATGCGTCTTTGATAGCTTTCTACGCCGTTTGAAAGTTGTTCAGGAAATTCATAACGCTGGTGACGAATGCATTCAAGAAGACGATGCGATGGCAACCCATCGACACTTTGACAGACATATTTTTCTTGTCCTTTTCCCATTCCTCGATGTTATACATCACCGCTTGGATCTGATGTGAAAAAAAAGATGAAAATTGCTTTTAATCCTAATTTATGTTCGCTCCCAAATTTTCTAATTTCGCGGATCTAATGTACTTTAAATCAATGTATTTTTGTTTAATTGATCGATTTTTTCATTTTTCATTTCAAAATCCGAGGAATAAAATTATATAATTTAAAATTACGTAAGATTGTGAAAAGCATTTGTTACAATTTTTCACAAAGTAGTTAAAAAAAAATGTCTAAGACATACTCTATAAGTCCACTAGAGTCACGAATGCCGATTAGGATTAAAGAAATAACTGTAGATGTAAAATAAATATAAAAGCACCTACCTGCAAAGACTCAGTACCCTCCACAGTTACGATATCCTTGTACATAGAAACAGGATTCAGATCTTTAATGCTGATGGAGGTCAAATCAGCGTTTACTTGCAAATACGAAGACTTGCTGAGAAAACTGGCGCTGATACCTTCAATATAGAACGCGGTAATGTCCCGGGTAGCGCTGGAAATCTTCAGATTGATCGAGCCAATCTTGGCGTTTACTTTTAGATCGATGCACTCAACAGTTCGTTTTTTACGTCGTCCGGTGGGTCTCAATCTTTGTTTTTGTAACTGTTCTTTGAGAAAACCAGAAGTTTCCTCCTGAATAGAGGTCAAACGGATTGATCGAGAATGTTCGGCTTCCTTCTTCTGAACATCTTCGAGCGAGTCTATTCGATCCTGAATGTACGTACTAAATCGTAGCAGCTCGATAAGCGCTTCTTGGTGTAACAATGTGTCCAGCGAAGTGAATTCCATTCGAAGCAGTTTCACGACAGAACCGTGGCGCGTAGTAAACTCTGGCGAGCGCTTGTTTACATTTACATATCGCACGATGATCAAATACTCGTCTCCCCCGGCCGACATTGGAGTGTTTACCATAAAGATCTCCTGACCCTCGTACAGCTGTCGCATTTGCACGCCACCCAATCTCAATTGCACCTCTTGATCGTACGTACGTTGTAACATTTCTGCCTCCAGCTGCAGCACCTGGAATCTGAAAGGAACGAGTAAATTTAGAAATCTGTTGAAGTCCTTCGCAAAAATTTTTCTCAGAATTTTTATACAAATTAGAACACTTTTTAGAAATATTAAGAAAGTCATCTACTAGAAAGTCAGCATATATTTCTTCTTAAAATTTTTCATATATTTGAAAATTCTGACATATTCTAAGATTTAAAAAATTTTTCGTTCTATGGTTTCTGAAATATATCTTAAACTTTTTCAGATTTTACGAGATCTCATCAGAAATTATAGAATAAGAAATTTTAGAAATATTAGAATTTTTTAAAATTCACTTATATGAAAAATTTCTTAGAAGATATAAATTTATTCTGAAAAGTATTTGAATTTATTACATAAAAAAGTGTGAGAAATTTTCTCAGAAAAGTTATAAAATTATTCAGAAATTCTGAAATTTATATAAAAATTATGAAAAATTATATAAGCAATTCTTAGAAAAATTTTCATCAGATGTTAATAAAAAATTTCATTATAAGGTAATTAAAATAAAAACACGAAACATGTGTTTCAAACCTAATAAATTCCAAGGGTACTGTGACATCGTCTCGTATGGAAACCGACAGCGTGAACTCTTTCATCTCGAATTTCATCTCCAAGTCAGTGGTCTGCTTCATTGGCGCGGTAGCTGATGTTTGGTGATGCTTTCTTTTATCAGCAATATTGGATATCGTGGAGCCAAGTTCTTTCAACGATAACCGAGAGATGACTTCAGCGACAACTGAGAGATGGACTTTGAGAGAGAGGTACGCTGCAACTCCCCGGGCTTTTCCTCCTGAGGTAGAGAAATGCTCTGCGCGATTGAGAGCGCCTGAAGGAGTCGAACATCTGTTATGTTCACTGTAACTGAAGGTAGGTGACCGAGGAGCCGTAATTTTGGCAACAAAGGATCATCCGTCACTAGGCACTTGTGGAACTGAATTTCCAATGTAGTTGGATGGAGTAATGTCAGAGAACTCTCGGCATTTGCCAAGGCTGATCGCCATTCTTCATTCGGTAGCGAGACCAACACCTAATGCAATAAATTTTAAGAATATAACTATTTATTACAAATAAAATATTATATATAAAATAATATAATTTTGTAGGAATTATTTTTTTCACAGAAGTTTTATTTATTAATTATTGATTTATTCTTATCATCCTGAATGTCACTTATTGTTTATCACATTTATTATATATAATACATAGATCTAACACAAATTTATTTCTCTGTATAATATTTATTAATTTTTTATGTAATATTTGACTTCCATGTTTCATCTTTCCACATATTATTCATTAATTTACAACATATCGTATAACTACTGAAATTGTAAATTAGAACTATTATTACCTGAAAGTTAACTATCTTCAAAACGAATTTGTCATAGCTGTGCTCTCTTAGATGCAACATTACTTCCGCCTCGCTCTTGCCCATGCTAACCAACTGTTTAACGCTAACGCCAGCCAAGTCACTCTTGCCCTTCTCCAAAGAATGCATCTTTAAACTACCTAGGTTCACAACGATTAATGCCTTCGAGTCTTCATAGAGACCACCGTGCGGTATTATAAGTTGCGATGCCTGCATATCCACTTGTATGTCCAATATCGAATGTTTTTCTATAGCATACTCCAATCCGAGTGCCGACATTTCCTTTAGGCCTTCCAATTGTTCTGCCGCGGCTATTTGCAGCTGACTCAGCATCGAAGAGTCTTGCACCTGGAAAATATTCATTTATGTTAAACGAATAGTTCACAAAAAAAATAAGAAAAAATTATAAGATAAATTCACGAAAAATTTTAGTTGGTTCAAGAAGTTTTTTTATTTTCTACGAATCCATACATTGTGCATTCGATTAAAAAGAATACCTTAAACATATCGACTAGCTCATTAATGGTTTGCGCGTCATAGATGATGTCGACGGATCGGGACTTGACGACTACACGGTCACCGCACAGCCTGTCGAGCGGATTCTTCTCATAGGAGACCGACAGCAGGGCGCAATCAGAGCTACCATGTTCTGGGATGAAGAGCGAGGGCACCCGACCTTTTTGTGTTGCGCCAAGCAATTTCATGTCGCTAATAGAGGCAGTGACAAAGATCGCGTTCGCGGATGGTCGCGACTTGAAGCCTGCTCGTACGCCATGTAGCTGTAGGTCCAAGACACACGGGTACTCCTTGTCTGTGTCCAGCAAAGAAATTTGCAGCTCATGCAAAAGGAAACGTGTGTCGATCATCTCGTATGTTTCTGGATAATGCTCGGGCACGGAATTCTCTTGATAATCAATCGCCCGATAGAGTTTCTCCTTCTCCTGTGGCGTCATCGCCTCCTCGAACCTAAACATCATTATTATTAATATGCTAGTTACGTTACGTTCGTTAAAGATAATAATAATAAGCTAAGACAAGAATAGGCCAATAAACGATTACAAAACATTATTTATTGACACACACATATAATTATAATTATTTAAAGAAATTGATACCTATCTTGTCTATTATCTTATTTTATTATTGTTAATACGAACCAGATAAAATTAATTTGAATTTAATATACGTCGATCTCACAATTCGTTAAAGACAAATTTTATAGGATAGTTGAAGTATATAAAAACCTCTCTGTAAAACTATGCAAAAATTTTCTGAAAGCTTGATTTATTAAAATGTTTAGCAATAAACCTGCGCATGATGGCCGCAGCCGAGTTGAGTTCCTTCGTCTCCTCGACCTGCGAACTGGTCCACAGGAAACCGAACCAACCTCGCTTCGCCTTCAGAGTCTTTTCCCGTTCTGCCAGTCTCTCAACTTCCATTTCGATCTGCTGTCGGATAATCACTAAGTTGAAGATGTCCAGTTTCCTTTCATAGTCTGTCAGGCGTTCCTCGATCTCTTTTGCTAGCTTCCTCGTTGTTAGTTTAGTCTGATAGGCCTCGGCATAGGCGCGGCAAGTATCGCGGTGAAGCTTCATGTGATCCCAGTTCCAGTTGCGATGACACCGTCGCACGGTTTTCTCGAGAACGCAGGTGTACGCAAAACGCCACCACTCCTTGTAGTGGCCACGATACGATGTCAAATTCGGTCGGTATTTTCGATACGGTGCGGCTTTTTGTGCCTGATCCAAACCCTCTCCCAACTGCACCAAGGTCTGATACTGACGCTTTGTTAAGCCAATCCGTAGTTTCTGCATCTCTAGATCCAGCCATACCTGCGAAAAGAGAAGTAAGATACAAAATGAATCTAGGTTGAAAGTCTCTCAACTGCAAGGACAAATAATTAAAGAGAGAGTGTAACAGTTCTAAAAATAGACATTTTTATCATTTTTTTTTAGAAAATTATCAGAAGACACGATGACGAGATAATGTTCTGTGTGCGTGCGTGCGTGCGTGCGTGCGTG
>NW_017257226.1:322710-329878 GCF_001594055.1 Mycetomoellerius zeteki
TTATTAATTTATTAAAAAAATATAAATATCTAATTACATTTTATCTCCGCTAATTGTTTTCTTTTTTCGACTCTCGCGAGTTCGGCTCGTTTCGCTTCCTACTGCGCTTTTGTTTCTTTATCTTCATTGTACGAAACTTGACTTGTAGGTACTACCAATATAAACAGTTCCTCGACTATCGCATCAATCTGACCGTTCCACATATCTTTGAACGGGATTTTCAATATCAATTTCCCTGAAAGCATTTTATTGTAAAATAGTAATTTTATGTTCTCTTTTATCATATTATATCATATCATATTAATCTTAATAGTTAATATATATATTTTGCATATATTATTAAGATTTAATTATTATAATATATATTAATAAATAAATTGAAACGGCACGAAAGGTTGCAAATGAGAGAATAGGAGGTGCTAAGTTATGCGATGTGATACATGCAGGGATATAAGACTTGGAATAGCTAGAATAAAACATCCCGGTTCCTTAGATTGTAAGTTAATAGGTAATCTGTAGGTATTTATTTGCGTATTATTTGTGGATATAATATTTTTAGTATAGTATAGCATAAATTTAGTAAATGTAAATAGTAGTAGGTCTATTGCGGTGTGGATGAATGTGTGTGGCTAAGAAACATAGTGTAAACCAAGTCCCTTCTTGGCATTTGTATATAAGCTAAAGTAATAAAGCTACTACTACTATTAATAAATAAGTAATATAATTTTTATACCTAAGCGACCATATTCTAATTTCACTGGAAGATCCAACACATCTAACGCAGACTCTTTTATCAACAAATCATTTAACACAAGATCGCCTGAAAGCAGAGATTTTTTTATATGAAACACACAATTGTTATCGAATAAAAGAATCACACTGCATGCATTCTTACCTCCCCAGAGACTGACTTTAAGCTGCGTATAGTCCAAATTCTCAATGTACTCGCCCATCACCTTGTTAAGGAGCTCCGCAACAATAGATTCAAAGACCATTTTGCTGCCGGTTTTCTTTTCGTTTTTTCTCAATCAAATTTTGTAATTCCTCTGTGTTGCGACACTATGATACAGCTCTTAAAATAAAGATAGACATTTATGTTTAATAAGTTATACTTATAACTACAGTATAACTTAGAAAAAAAAAAAACACTTTTATGTAAACAACTAAGATTTTCATTAGATTCAACTAAGAAGACCTTATATCGAATGGTATATTTGCCAATTTTTTTTTTTGAACATGTTGACAAATGAAGTAGCGCTACAAATTTTGGTTTCGATCCAATACTTTAGCTAACAATCAAAAAAAATTATATCTTAATGTATACATACTATAACAAATTTGAAAAATTACATCTTAATGCACACATATAACAGACAATCTACGTTATAATTCAAAACAAACTTTTGTAAATACTATTAAGCAACTGATAAGAATTTATAGGATAAGATGGTATAGTTTTGAACTTAACACAATTCTGAAATAAAATTTTAATTCAATTTCGAAATTCAAGTTTAATTTAATTTTTTCCTGTTTGATTATTTTTCAGTACCCTCCATTCAATAGAGGATTACCACAATTGTATCTCGAAATTGGATTCAAATTTTGTTTCATTCAGAATTGTACCACGTTTGAAATTGTACCACCTACTTTTCTCTGACAAAGCTTTATCTGCTCCTCCATTAGCCAGAATTTACACTCTGACGCATCATGAACATCCTGTCAGCTTAAATTTATCTTATCATTACAACAAAGATAATACATTGATAGATAAATATCGCAACAAATAGAGCTCCAGAGAGTTTCTTACATTAATAATGTAACAATTGTTAAACAAACAAATTTTTTAAATTTCTTTTCTTCACAACATTGAAATACTCTTGAAACCGTACAACTTTCATTTAAAAAATTTTTTTCCATCTTTTATACTTTCGATGATATTCGCCTCGAAAGAAAAATACCTTTTTTTTTTTCAAAGGGGTGTTTCACCCCTTAAACATGAGTTAGGGCACATATAAAAAAATACGTGTCTCTTAGATTTTCGTGTTTAACAACATATTTCATGGAGAATCAAATCGGTTCCGGACAGTTGTGAAACTTCCCTCGTAAGTAAAGCACAATGAATTAGCCAATCATAGCTATTCCTCTGAAGAATGGAATGACTGCGATTGGCCAGTTTCCTAACATCGATGTTATAACTTCGGCGTAAATCGATCCGTGTAAACGTAGTCATTGTCTCAAGCTTTTGCACATTATAGGTAAAAACTCTGTTGAATCTTACTTATCAGAATGAAAAGGAACATGCATTCAACTGAGTTATGACACCATAAATGAGAATTGTCTGAGTTTTGGTATAAATGGAAAGCAACTATAATAAGTGAGTGTAGTACAAATAAAACAAAGTTGAATAAAAATCTCAAGTGTCTACAAAAAAGTTATCTTCTCTAAGTTATACAGGGATCGTGTATCTTGAAACAAGGTGAAAAATACAGAAATAAATTTACTAGGTGTGTATAACCAATGAAATTATAAATATTCTAGTAACACAATAATAAGTTACTTGGGAAAACAAAACTGTATGAATAAATCAACTAAGAGAAGTTTATTTATGTCTATTATTTCCAAATCTGACATTGAAATAATATATCTAGAAGCATTTAAATAAAGGACTCTGTATATCCTTATGAAACCAACTTCTGTCAAATTGATAAAATTTTTAATATGTGGTTGTTTTTATAATGCTGATTAAAATGATAACATCGCACAAGATCACAACTATATCAA
This sequence comes from Mycetomoellerius zeteki, assembly GCF_001594055.1. NCBI lineage: Eukaryota > Metazoa > Arthropoda > Insecta > Hymenoptera > Formicidae > Mycetomoellerius > Mycetomoellerius zeteki. The sequence goes on from NW_017257226.1 coordinate 325,492, forward strand.
GTTACACACACAGAGATCATATTTTATTTTTTTTAAACGTTTCTGCTAAATGTATTTTATGAGTATAATATCTGAGTTTTTAAATAAAAAAAATCAAAATTCTTTACACGTTAGTTGAAAATTCATTTTATACTTATCATTTCACATTTATTATTTATTATTTTCATACTTAAAACAGAAATAATTCATAATCAGTCCTTAATTCAGGACAAAATTTAGGAAGTGTTGTAAAATAGGAGAGTTAAAAAATTTGTCCTTCCTAATTTAAAACAGTCGGTCACCATTGTAATTCGACACCATAACTTACTAAACAAAAAGCTTTTTATCTTCACTTTACACAGACATAATTACTAATAATTACGTTGTATAACGCGACAATGTCACGCCGAGAAGCGACGCGTATTTACCTTAATTTCGTCAGAACACGCAATAATCCACATAGATGGTACGTGTAATCATGTATATGGCCGAGAGCAGAAACAACGAGATGACGATGACGATGACGATGACAACGACGACGACGACGACGTCGACGTCTTCCACAGGAGCTCGTCGCGACGGCGAGCGTTCACTACCGTCGCACGGCGGACATAACCTTGAAACCTTGACTCACCCGAGCTCTCTTTTCGAGTTACGTCATCCCCGAGAAGTGTGTGCCGTCTGACGCACTCCGGGGGGCGTACGATCCCGACCCGCCCAGCTGTCCGTCGACCTGTCAGAGCCGGATTCCCGGCTGTTGCGTTTACCGGTCTTCTCCTCAGCGTCGTTGATCTGTGTACAAACACGGGAACGCACTGCGTCGCGGCATCGAGTAGATTAAGCGAAATAGACCGAAATAGACCGGTGACGTCCGATTACATCATTCGCTGATGTTTTGTCGTAGAACTATCCGCGCGTATCGAGGTGAGGGGACCAAAGAACGCGGAACGGCTGGCTGATGTATACGTGAAATGTGGTCAGTGGGGAACGGAAACGGCGCCAAGGTCATGCTAGATGACGCGATTATGGCGATATATCGCGAGGTATCGCTTCTAGCCGCGCGCTGTCGATTCTACCAATGTCAGTTCATTCAAAAAATTGCACAAAGGGTGTTCTATTTCATTTGTGCGTTTTCGTCGTACGACAAATGTAATACGGGAGGTCTTCGGATGTCTCTATCTTGTAGCCAATCAACAGGCTTGAAAAATTTGTCGTACGACAAAAACGCACAAATGAAACATCACCAAATGCGATTTACAGCATTCGAAAGAGTGAATCTTTACTTTAGCGTTTTTTTCGGCCCGGCCGGGTTTGCACCAGCCTGGGTTGGATTAATGGCGTTTTGTGCTCTCCTATTGGTAGAGCGTGTAACGTCAACCAATAGGAAAGATTAATCCAACCTAGATTGGTGCAAACCCGATCGGGCCGTAAACGCTATTAATTTACTTTTTTATTAAGCTCTGTATAATTTTTCTCTTCAATCTGACCGTCATTAGTTTTAATTTGAACACATTGCGGCGTAGCTTTTGATCGAGTAGATCGCGCACCAATCGATTATAAAGTTATTGGCCGCCTCGTCGTCGCGTCATCGCTCTCGCCAATGCGCGTGCGTGCAATGCGCTGATTGGCCGCTTGAGTTATTTTGAAAGAGACATGGTGCCGCGGTTTTTTGTGAGTATTGCGCAGTGTTGCCAGCGGGGACGCGTTTTCTCGCGCGCCCAACTTCAACATCGTATCAAGTTCACAAGAATACGGGTACCTTTAGAACCCGTATTCTTGTTCCAGATAAACTACTAGATTTTATAGAGAGATACATAATTATTAGGCTTATAATAAGTAAAACAAACAATGTAATTAAAATAAGATAAAGAAATTATAAATATAAGAATAATTATATGTAATTAATATATAATAGAAACATGGGGAAGGATATTAAAATAATTTGTATCATCTTTTTACATATTTTAAATAAAATATTTTTTTTATATTGAGTTAATTTTATTTTATTATAAATCATATTTATAAAATATATTTTTGTAAAGAATACTGGTAAGGTTTTTGGCAGTTTTCCTTATTCTTGCAACAAATGTTGGTATTCTTATGATTCTACCAAATAAAATATTTTATTTAAAATATGTAAAAAGAGAGATGATTAAAATTATTTTAATATCCTTCCTCACGTTTCTATTATATTATATATTAATTACATATAATTATTCTTATATTTATTTCTTTATCTTATTTTAATTACATTGTTTGTTTTACTTATTATAAGCCTAATAATTATGTATCTCTCTATAAAATCTAGTAATTTATCTGGAACAAGAATACGGGTTCTAAAGGTATCCGTATTCTTGTGAACTTGATACGTGTGAAGTCGCGCGCGCGAGAAAACGCGTCCCTGCTGGCAACGTGGCAACACTGGTATTGCGTAGTCATACGATCCCGGCAGACGCGTAAATCCTGGGAAATCGTTTGCCTGGGATGGATATGCGTCGGTCCGAGTGTTGTCTTAATATTTTTGAAAAGTGCGGCCGGCAAACGATCATTAGTACTCAAACTCACTTTTGTGTATTCTATTCACGCGATCTAACCGTATTGTTCATTAAAATTTCTAGAGGCAAATGCCATTAATTAAGAAGAAGAAACGGCAGACGCGTTTCGGCTCGCGGTCGAATATACATAATATACGAACAGTCGCATGTAAGTACGTTTACATCATACAAATAAACGAATTATAATTATATGATGGCTGCGTTCCACTTAACGCTTACAACGCTCGTGGGATCATTTCATCCTTGACGTTTATCAAATATTAAACAAGAACAAACGATGCTCGCGAGCGTTGCGAGCAATAAGGTAATAGGTTTGTTCGCGTCGCAATATCCAACATGCTCCAACATGCTCCTACCATAGCTCCTACTCACTCCAACGCGCTTGATAGAGTGAGTAGGAGCTATGGTAGGAGCATGTTGGATCTTGCGACGCGACAAACCTAATATAAATAAATAAAATTTTGTGTAACTGTCTGAACATAGGTCCGATCCCAGTGTCCGGACACAAAATTTATTATTAATTTCAAATGTTTTTTTTATTACAGAGTGTTATAATTTAATTGCATTTAAAGATTACAATTCAGTTATAATATTACGTTTTAAAAAGCGTATTTGAGACAAATATTAACTTAAATAAATAAAGTGTTATGTAAATGGACATAGGTTATGTTCAGTCACTGGGATCGGACGGTACCTCTATGTCCGGATAGTTGCACAAAACTTTATTTATTTATATTAATATTAATCTCAAATGCTTTTTTTACTTTAAAGATCAATTTGAATTAGTTGTCTTTTGTCATTAAACATCTATTTATATTATTATTTTCCGTCAGCATATTAATTTTCCAATTGTGGTCCGACATTGGGACAATTACGTCTCAGTGTCCAACTGGCTTGTCCGGCCACTGGTACATTGATTCTACTGGCATTCTATTATTTATTTAAATTTCTTAATTAATAATTGTTACAGGTGGGTTCAAATAATTTTTCCTTGCTTAAGGGAGTCTTAAGTTTTCAAATGAATACAAATATTTATATTAAAAACCTTTTTGATATTATAAATTGTATTATTTATAAGAACCTAACGCTTAAACGTCCAGCTACTGGGACATTTACCTTAAGTGGAACGCAGCCGATGTTGACAAATTTGTGTAAATTTAAATATACACTGTTAAAAATGTAACCACTTTACATGTAAATAAAGCTCGTGGTTATGGACGAAATTAAAAATAATGAATTTAACTAAAAATTAAATTACAGTAGTTACTTAAATGTAATGAACGTGTACATTAAATTTCATGTATATGTACACAAATATACTTTTCAGTTATAAATATATTAAGTTTAATGTAATATCATGAAATTAAGTTCAAATTGTGTGACTTAAAAGTATATTAAATTTCATGAAATTTTTAACAGATGTATATAAAACCAAAATTTTCAGCTTTAAAATCAATTTTCTGCTTTAAAAACATTATTTTCTTATATAATTTTTGTTCTTAAAGCAGCAAATTTACGATTTTACGACTCTTTATTTAAAATAAAACATGTACGAAAGTCGTTACGTTCCTAGGCAGGGTGGGAGATGGGGTAGATCTCGTTTTGCATTAACCTTGATTTACAATGTATTGATATATCTTCGTTTTGATTTTTGCGAAGCAAGTTTCATCCTTCCTCCCCCCCTGCCAAGGGGTGCATGATTTTCCTCGTGAGTTTAGGTGACCCTACATGGTCAATATATAATACTGATCAGTAATATTAGGTTTGTCGCGTCACATGCTCCAACATGTTCCAATATACTCCTATCATAGCTCTTACTCCAACGCACTTAGGTAGAGTAAGTAGGAGCTATG
>NW_017257227.1:0-9459 GCF_001594055.1 Mycetomoellerius zeteki
GGCCAATCATAGTCGAGCGTTTAAAAACGTAAGATCTTAATTTTGATTGCGATTGGTCGATTTGCTTGCAACCTTACGATTCCGACTAAAATTTTTGTACGTGTGATGGCCTTGAGGCTTAAAACACCTATTGTAGATCCGGACTTAAACGGGGAGCACAAACTCTTGCATAACGCATAACACGTAATGCATGAGAAAAGAAACCAATCAAAGTTCTTCGTTTCCTTCCTTTCCAAGAAAACAAAGAACTATAATTGGTTCAATTTCTTATGCCTTATGTGTTATGCGTTTTGCAAGAGCGTGCTCCTCGCTTTACGCTGGATCTACAATAGAGTTCTAAGCCTCAAGTCCTAAGAAGTGGACGAATCATAATCGATTGTTCTCCTCGAATTCGACTGTAATTGGTCAATTTCTTACGACTTAAGGCTTAAAACACCGATTGTAGATCCAGGGTTACGCAAGGTACGCCGCATGTGAAGGTGCCCTAATTATGCAAAGCTGTGTCGCCTGTCGCAGCCCATACCGAAAGAACGCGGAAGCGAAATGCTCGACGTGACGAAATAACCGATCCGACACGATTGGGATCACGATGTCCCTTTCACCCGCGAATGACTTGTCTTACGTAAAATACAAATTATCCGTGAGTTATAAAGTCTGTTCTTTTTAGCTAAAGTTCTCGCACGGTTCATCTTTCTTCCTTTTCTCTCCACATTGGAGAGAAAAAGAGACTATACACTTGTTAAAAAGTTCACCTCTTGCCGTTTCAAGCGCACAAATACATCTTCACGTACGCATTGTACGCAATATCATTGACAGCAATTCGCAGATGCAGACCAGTGCAGACGACGTCTAGCTGTCAGTTGTCAGTTTAGTTTGCTCGAAATCGTAACCGTGTAAATTTTATATTGTCTCCATTTTTTAACAGGTAAATATGTATTAAATACACAAATGCATGAATGGCTGGAGATGACAGGACGCAAATGCTCGGACGCGGTCTCGGATTTATCTAATTTGTCTCTGTGCGGGAGAAAGAAAGACTCGCTCACATGCGCCTCATCCGCAAAAAATTCAAGGATATAATACGCACATTTCACGAAAGAAAATCATGTCTTTCTTTTTTCAAACTTAAATCGCTTCTCATTCCGAGCGCTTCGAGCTTTGACGTACACCTCCCCAAAGAATAACAATACATGGTTTATTCGCGTCGCAAGATCCAACATGCCTCAACGTGCTCCTACCATAGCTCCTATTCACTCTATCGAGCGCCTTGGAGTCAGTAACAGTTATTGTAGGAGCATATTGAAACGTGTTGGAGTATGCGACACGAACAAATCTTACGATGTTCCCGTGTATCGTCTTATCCTTTTAACGTTGGATGAGCAAAGAGGGTAAAACGATATGTGAAGGCCAGTGGAGGCTCTCGGGTAACGTTTCCGAATGCGGCTTAGGTGGTTTCCATTTGGTAACGTAAGTTGATATAAGTATCTTTCCATCTTTGCTACTCTCTGAATGTCAAAAAAGATAGAATGATGTTTCTGTTGACTTATGTCACTAAATGAATAGCACTCAATATGTTGTCACTTGATTGAAGTTACACAATCTGTTTACTTGGTAGATAAGCTCACAGCATGGCCGATAAGTATACTTGCTACGGTGTAGGTGATATATGCATACATTCGCATGCATGCATCTACTTTTTAAGTTTTCTAACCAGGTAGTAAATTACTTTCTTTTTTTTCTATACGTATGTTCTTCTCGATTTCTCATTATGATTTTTGATAGAGGAATTTTTTGATCAAAATAATGTAATCTCTTTTAGCGATTGTATTACATCGAATGAGGCACTGAATCCACTCGTGTGAATCATTTGGTTCGAATCCTCGTCTCTCATCAGCTGTTCAAGAATGTATGTTATCTATATCATGTTATTACAGATGAAAATGAATCAGAATATTTGAGTGTCGAATGTCACCCGAGGGTGTAAACGAAATTTCAAGTGCCACAGTTATGTACATGCAAGTACTAGCAGTCTATGGAAAAAGGTTTAGATTTAAATACTGGAAGATGTCTGATGCTTGTATACAAGAACGATAGATAATTAAAACAAACTGTTGCAAGGAAGAATAGAAAGTTGTATTTACTGAGCGTATCATTGCGGGATACATTATGTCGGGTACTGTCATATCGCAAACCATTGCTCATTTGCCAGAGAAGGAACATGGATCTATTCCAACTGTAGATTACTCTAGTATTAGAGGCAAGGTATATCGAGATGTTTAATTATTCTAAATTATGTCTCTTCTAAGATGTTGTTTTACAGTATTTTATAAGAATGTAGATTAATGTAAATTTTAGACTATCTTGGTCAGTCCATCTGAAGATCAGTATGAATTATTATTGAAAAGGCTGAAAGAAAGGATACAGGATGGAGGTAGCGAAACGATTTTTGACATTGGTATCGCTGAAGGTCAGTACTGAAAAAAGATGTTAAAGAAAAAGAAATTATAATTATTACTCAATATATATATATATATATATATATATAACTTATTATCTATGCGATACGCAGATGGATCCGAGGATGGATTAAAGGAGGACGAGTATGAAGCATCGGTTGCCACTTTACAGTCTCTCGCTGCAACATTGGAAGCAGATTGTGTGCTTCTACGTCAAAGTAAGGCAGATCATGGTCTAACGGGACAGTATCTAGTGAGAAGACGTCTAGATCGACAAGATTTCTTAGAGATCAGGTTTTTATTTAATGATGTAATTTTTGGATCGCCGTTCTACAGTCTATAATTTATAGCTTCGAACGAGTAACTACTATTTATAGGGTTGCTGTGGTCGGTAATGTGGATGCTGGTAAATCGACTCTATTAGGTGTTCTGACTCATGGTGAACTTGACAATGGACGAGGATTGGCACGTCAAAAATTATTTCGCCATAAACATGAGGCTGAAACAGGACGTACTAGCTCTGTTGGAAATGACATACTTGGATTTGATAGTGTTGGTGAGTGTTGGATCTTGACTCTCTGTAGTACATTATGTGATTATTCTTCTTTTACTGTAGTATCATTATATACTCGCAGGTAATGTAGTTAATAAACCTGAGCATGGTTCGTTGGATTGGGTGAAGATTTGTGAAAAATCCTCTAAAGTAATTACATTTATCGATCTCGCTGGTCACGAGAGATATTTGAAGACGACTGTTTTTGGAATGACGGGACACGCTCCAGATTTTGGTAAAAATGTATTGTTGTTATAACTATAAAATCCGGAAAAGAAAATATCTAACGAATATATTTCTTTTATTCGCGGTGTCATTTGCAATTATGTAATTTAAAAGAGCCCTGTGATTTTGATACAAATATTATTCCAGGTATGTTAATGATCGGAGCAAATGCCGGTATTGTAGGGATGACCAAAGAACATTTAGGACTTGCTTTAGCGTTATCTGTACCGGTATTCGTTGTCGTGACGAAAATCGATATGTGCCCGCCGAATGTTCTGCAAGAAAATTTGAAACTGCTAATAAGAATTTTGAAATCTCCTGGTTGCAGGAAAGTCCCGGTTACAGTGAAGACGCCTGATGATGTTGTAGTTAGCGCTACTAACTTTGTCTCAGAACGGTTAGTTCGTAATATATCGTAAGAATTCTACTAAAAAAAAAAGGAGAAAAGTAAACTTCGTATACTAAAATATTCATAAAATATTACAATATTTCATACAGATTATGTCCAATATTTCAAGTATCCAACGTGTCCGGCGAACATCTAAATCTTCTTAAGATGTTTCTCAACTTATTGACTGCGAGAATTACTAGTCATGATGATGAACCTGCTGAGTTTCAAATAGATGATACATATTCTGTACCAGTACGTATATAATATTACATATATAAATCTTTTTTTCTCGAATGCACAAAAATGTTGTGAGAATAAATGAAAAATTATAGGGAGTTGGTACAGTAGTGTCTGGTACAACTTTAAAAGGTATCATAAAGCTAAATGATACGTTGCTATTAGGACCTGATCCACTGGGTCGTTTTACACCTATAACCGTGAAAAGCATCCATCGAAAGAGGATGCCTGTTCGCGAAGTGAGAGGTGGACAAACGGCTAGTTTTGCTCTGAAAAAGATTAAACGGTCGCATATTCGCAAAGGTATGGTAATGGTCGCACCTGCACTTAATCCACAGGCCTGTTGGGAATTTGAAGGCGAAATTTTGGTGCTGCATCATCCTACAACAATCAGTTCCCGTTATCAAGCAATGGGTAATTATTAGAATACGATTGTTATATCCTTATCATATAAATTACTTTTTTATTACAAAAATTATTATTATTAACAGTACATTGCGGTAGTATAAGACAAACTGCTTCTATATTGTCAATGTCTCAGGATTGTCTGAGAACAGGCGACAAAGCCTTGGTACACTTTAGATTTATCAAACATCCCGAGTACATAAAACCTGGACAGAGAATGGTGTTTAGAGAGGGTCGTACTAAAGCAGTAGGAAATGTAGTGAAACTTATACAGCATTCGAATAATATAACTACACAAGCGTCTAGAATTAGTAAACCGAATAAAACGTCACAGAGTCGGCAGAATGCAAACGTACAGGTATATACGCGATATTTTTAATGTGACAAAATTAAGATAATCATTATTATTATTATTATTATTATGTATTATTCTTTTAAATTCAACCATGTAAAAACTTTTACTATTTTTATTAATGAGAACTAAAAATACGATAATGAATAAACGTAATAATTTTTCTTTTTTTAGACACTGGAAATGACCGAAACTGATTCGATGATTGAAGCACAAACAGCTAAACAAGAAAATGTACTGCAGAAATCTGGATTGAATCAGAATAAGAAAAGTAGAGGTCGAAGAGGACGATCTCATAATGCTATCAACAATATTCAGCCTTTAACAGAGCAGAACCCTCCTGCAAAAGTGAAAGAGCAGTGTACAAAGAACGCATATAATTAATGTTCTTATAGCTTTCTACTACGTATAAAGGTGTGTTCCGAATTACGCATGAGTATGAGGTATCATTTTATCTTTCTTTATTCTTCAATGAACAACAAATGATGCATTATGCGCTTTGTGCGTAATTCGGAACGCATCTTAAGTTTCTAAAAATGTGATCCACGAGATACGAAATTATTGTACTCTGAAACAATTTTTTTTCTCCTGATATAAAAACTTGCACTTTATAGATATTGTGTAGAAACCTATTATAAATTTATTAAAATACGTGCTATATAAATTTATTACAGTATAATTTTTCGTGTCTCGACTATTTTAATCATATTAAAAAGATATTCTTTTAACGCGACAAAATATAAAATATCTCGGTATTTATAAATTATATTATTTTTGTAAAAGGCATACGCGTATCGATACTATACATACAAATAAAATCAGGAAATACACAATACATGACTTCATACGTAATGTGTATATGGATGCACTATACCACTTACACTTGTACAAAAGAGTATACAAACTTCTTTTATCAACTCTTAGAATTTGAAGATAAAACTTGAAATATTGTTGCCAATGTTGTGTACATTGTAATAATATATCTTCTATAATAATTTTATGAAAAGAATATATAATCTCATTTACACGTCATTCAATATATTTTGGAACTTCGAGCAGAGACGTATCATACTGTATTTCAAGTATAAAATGAAAATTTTCCATTATATTAAACATCTATTTCCTAATAATTATTCATACATACCGCAGAAAGAAGATATATGTCCTTCATAAATTTAGACATCATTCCTACATAACTGAGCACTTATTTATTATCAATTGTACATGTTGCTAAAATATTGTGATCAGAAATGTATTAAATAAAACTTTCGTTTTATTAAATACAGAATTTTACATGTTTTATTATCCTTTATAAAAATTATTTAACGATTTTATGCAATCTAAATACAGGAACTAGGATGTAAAGTTTGACATAAAATATCTATCATAGATTATTTCTTAAATTTATTTTTTTCTTCTAATTGTCGCTTCAATTGGTCAGCAATATCTTTCAGCTGTTTGATAAAGTCTTTTGGACCAGAGATAGGACGTGATCCACTAATCATACCTGCTCTAATTAGTATGTATACTACAAATTGTGCAGTTTGTCTCATTGGTTTGGATTCTGCTAATCTTTTAATCAACTTTTCATTGTTGGATAAGTACCGGAAAAGAACTCTTAGAGGCATCCTCAAAGTTATTTTTCTTTATCCTCGCAAACGTGCACATGCGCGTTTACACTTTTGGTATTTCAAATGTACATGTATTACGATATTTCAATAGAAGTTCACGCTTCAATCTCAATTGTTTGCGCAAAGTCTCGAGCTTTTGCAATTGTTCCTCCTTACTGTACTCTATCCCTGGTAATCTTTTAATCTAGAAAAAAAAAACAACTGTCATATGTACGAAAAATGCCAGGATATTTTTTAACACATCCATACAGAAGAATGATACAGCTTTTACCTGGGATCTTGCAGAGTCTAACTTCTTCTGTAACTCTAGGATTTTGTGACTGGTATCTTGAGACTCTTTTGCCTTTTGCGAAGTGTCATGTGGATCTTTCTCAATGCTAAAAATTATAACTAGCAGCACTTATGTCGATATGTCAAAAATATAAATATTTGCACACATCCATGTTTGACTAACGATCCAATAGTATTTCTACCAATTGTACACAATTGTACAAAAAATGTTCCTGAAATACTTGAACAAATTTCTCAGAATTTTGATACAATTCCTAAAAATTCATTCTTTTACTTGACTTAGGTATCAACTCAAAATGTTAGCAATTTACAGCAAATTCAATCAGATTCTACTACAATCTATGTTTGCATTAAGCTCAGGATTTATCAACAGAGATTGTTGGCGTGTTAAATATATCAGTAGTTCAATTCTGTAACTTAACGACAGTTCAGTTACAGAATCGTTATATTGTTATGCAGATATTGGACTACATTCCACTTAACGTTCATAATACTTGAGTATATTATCTCATCCTTGTTTAATATTTTATGACAAGAATGAAATAAGCAGGTGTTGCCAATGTTAAGTAGGGCTGTGTTCTGTTTCACGCATGATGTGCATAATGCATCATTTATCCTTGTTTAACATTCGGTGAACTAACAAGGATAAAAGGTGCATCATGTGCATCATGTGTGAAACGGAACGCAGCCTAGGATGCATCCACTGTATATGATAAAAGAACTGCAGAACAACATAACAATACCGAATTGTCATTAAGAATTATAGAATCAAGATACAGATTGATGATAGAAATCGAGCAGACTCTGCATATACGGGTAATCTAACGAGAGACTAGCAGCAGAAACAAGTAGAGGCTGCAATCCTGCTTGATTTTTGCTATCAATCTGCTTGCATAGCAAGTCAACAGGTCTCGTCATATTTCTGGTGGCAATTTATCGACATTATCGGATTATACTGTGTGATCAACATTATACTGTGTGAAATTTAATGCCTTTTTGCCACCAGATAGCAATTTTGCTCAAAATCTGTCTTTAAAGGCTCAACTATTTGGAAATAAGACGGTAAGCGTTTGCAGATTTATGTTCATGCGATATAACTTAAATAAAAACGCGACAGCAACACATGAAAAACAATTAAAGAAACATCGATAGCATATCAGCTGTTCTCAAAAAAAAAAAAAAAAAAATGCCTTTTACAAAAACGTTAAGAAAATTTTGATTTCGATCGGTTTTAGGTTACGTAATTGTCTTGGAATTAACGACTCACCTGAACATAAAAATGAATAAGATCATGAGGAATATGTACCTGCGAATAATCTCGTAAATAAGCGGCAATATTTCTATGTCTAAATTGTCGACAGTGAACTGTGTCCTCAGTGAAATGTCCTCTGACAATTCCACCGACTCCATTATGAATATGAGCTATGACTGAAAATCTATAGTTTACGTTACGTGCACTATAGATTTTTAGTACTAGGTCTGTTCGCGTTTCAATGAAATCCCCAAATATTTTTGCACTTAGGGTGCGGTCACATACAGCCAGCATAATAGGTTGGTATTCATAGTCGATTCTTATGCGGGGTCTACGATAGAAATCGTAACGGTCGTAGGGTCTTAAATCGTAGAAAATTGATCAATCATAGTTGATTATTCTTCTCATATTCGACTGTGATTGGTCAATTTTCGACGACTTAAAACCCTACGACTGCTACGACTTCTATTGTAGACCCCGCATTATATTTGAGACTGTCTTAAGTACAGGCTTAAGATGTCATCAGCCAATGAAAGGGCTGCATTAGCATCTTAAGACAATGGCTGCGTTCAGCAGACTCAACAGTTTTGCAACCGTTTTATGATTGTCTGCTGAGATAGGACCATTCTTCTAGATCTAAAAGTATGATCCAATTAGCGCGAAGGAAACTTACAACAGTTGCAAAACAAACGTTCTGCTGAACGCAGCCATTACTTAAGACGGGCTTAAAAGAACGGACTATGAATACCGCCCATAATGCCCGTGTCACACTACGCATTGGAGATTGAGGATTGCGAATTAAGGATTAGAATTCGACCAATCAGGTAATTTTAAGTTTAATCCGTTTCGTTCTAATTGGCTGAATTTTAATTCTCAATTCGCAATCCTCAGTCTCCAATGCGTAGTGTGACACGGGCATAAGGGTGCCGTCACATACAGTCCGCAATCCGTAATCCGCACCGGATGCTCGCAAAAGCATCTAGAGATTGCGTATGTACGGCAGATATTTCTCACGTAATCCGCAACTACGTGAAAAGAGAGTTCTAGTGCAGTCTAGTGCACGTCAGAAAATAGACCATTTGTTGTATTTCCACTAATAACATATATCAAAGATTCATTATGCACTTCTAATTTCAAAATTGTTGTCAAACAAATTAATCACTATTTATAAATTAAAGGTAGGTTATGGCACGTTTATTTTTGTTTGACATCGGAGTGCAATTGCGTTGCGTGCTTACATGCTCCTTCTGTCGCCGCAAAATGCGGACGTGTGTAAATGTAATTTTTGTTTAAGAAGTTATACTGTTCATTTTTTTATTTTATTTTAGAGATTTAGAGAGTATTTATTTTAAGAAAATTACAGAATATGTTTTGATTATAACAAAAGTTTAATTAAATCGTCAAATTTAGTTAAATAGATAAAATTAGGAAAAGCATTACTGGTAATAACTAGTAATTTTTACGGAAATTCACGAGATTACGGCTCTATGGGACACAAGGAGGTAAAACACACGTAACGTTACGGACGCAATACCTAGTAATTTTTGCAGACATCCAGTGCGGATTATGGATTACGGGCTGTACGTGACGGCACCCTAATCCGTAATCCGCACCGGATGTCTGCAAAAGTTACTAGGTATTGCGTCCGTAAAGCCCAAGACACAAT
>NW_017257227.1:9714-34579 GCF_001594055.1 Mycetomoellerius zeteki
CTATCGCTATTTCCTCGCATTGTGTCTTGGGCTTAACGTTACGTGTGTTTTATCTCCTTGGGTGCATTCAGTACCACGACTGCTCACTGAGCGCTCAGTGAGCTCTTGTATCTGTTTGGTCTATATTTTTAGTTCTAACGGAATATGCCAATCAGATGCAAGAGCTCACTGAGCGCTCAGTAAGCGGTTGTAGTACTGAATGCCCCCCTTGTCTCCCATGGAGCCGTAATCCCATGAAATTTCCGTAAAAATTACTAGTTATTACCAGTAACGCTTTACCTAATTTTATCTATTTGACTAAATTTGACGATTTAATTAAAACTTTTGTTATAATCAAAAAAATATATATATATATTCTGTAATTTTCTTATAAAATAAAATAAAAATGAACAGTATAACTTCTTAAATAAAAAATATTACATTTACACGTCCACATTTTGCGGCTCCATGGGACAAAAGGAGCATGTAAGCACGCAACGCAATTGCGCTCCGACGTCAAACAAAAATAAACATGCCATAACCTACCTTTAATTTATAAATAGTGATTAATTTGTTTGCCAACAATTTTAGAAATTAGAAGTGCATAATGAATCTTTGAATATGTTATTGGTGCAAATACAACAATATGGTCTGTTTTCTGACGTGCACTAGACTGCACTAGAACTCTCATTTCGCGTAGTTGCGGATTACGTGAGAAATATCTGCCGTACAACATACGCAATTCCTAGATACTTTTGCGGACATCCGATGCGGATTACGGATTGCGGACTGTATGTGTCGGCATCCTAAATGTAGTACAACATATTAATCTACAATCGAGTAAAGATTCAACGAACTTTCACCTTCAGATTGAGCATTGCTCACAACACTTCGATATTGCGGGATCTATAATAGAAGTCGTAGCGGTCGTAGAGTCTTAAGTAGTAGAAAATCAATCAATCACAGTCAAATATGAGAGGAATAATCAACTGTGATTGATCAATTTTCTACAACTTAAGATCCTACGACCGTTACGATTTCTATTGTAGACCCCGCATTAGGCTTCTGCGCACTGGACGCGGTAAAAGCTTACCGCGCGGCAAAATGCGACGCGGTAACCAATGAACATGTTAAGAGCTGTAAGCTTATTGGCTACCGCGTCACATTTTGCCGCGCGGCAAGCGTTTCCGCGTCCAGTATGCAGGAACTAATACTCGTAACATAATATATTCGTAATATAATAAACTCGTCAAATAATATATCATAAAATGAACACAATAAAAGATGAAAAGGACTTCGCACTCATTTCCATACGTCGAGACAAAAAGAATGATAACACAATGACTACGTTTACACGGAACCATTTATGCCGAAGTTATAACATCGATATTATGAAACTGGCCAATCACAATCATTCCATTCTTCTGAGGAATAGCTATGATTGGCCAGTTTCATAACATCGACGTTGTAACTTCGGCGTAAATCAAGCCGTGTAAACGTAGTCAATGTAGACACGTACGTGACAGCACTCTGATTGATTCACTCTTACTTTTTACGCAGTTGTAGTTGTGAAAGATAAAGTTGAACCGTCTTTCACAACACACTTTACAACCGGGAGTAGCAGGTTAAAACTTCGCTTTACAACATTTCACAACTACAATTGCAACTACGTTTACGCAATTGTAGATCGGGGTTAAAATTGGATTCGCTACTGGCCTTATGCCCGTGTCACACTACGGATTGTGGACGCGGATCGGATTGGGATTGCGGAATAGACGGCTCTCTATTTTTGTGATCCGTAATCGTGATCCAAGCCAATGGCTGCGTTCAGCAGAGAAAACTAATCAGTTAGCGCTTAGTGATTCTTTAATACGATTGGTTCCTACACTTAGATTTTGCGAAGAACTAAAGGCAAGAACCAATCATATTAAAGAATCACTAAGCGCTAACTGATTAATTTTCTTTGCTGAACGCAGCCAATAAAATATCGAGTTTGGTCAGGTGACCCATTTATGATGGATGAATAAGCATTGTTTGTTGTGGTTACCTATGCTAATTATAGAGACGTATTTATAGAAAATTAAAAATCGGGACGTCCCACAAAATTCGGAATGGTCAGCCTATACACAGCAAACGTCGACGACACTGTATTAACGACATGACATTTGCGATACAGCATATGTTGCAAATTGAATCCGTAGTCCGTACTGTGAACGAAGAATCCAAATCCAACGATCCGCAATCCCAATCCGATCCGCGTCCACAATCCGTAGTGTGACACGGGCATTACGGTCTCTACCGTGATTGGCCAATTCGCTTACTGATTACGTCTTATGCGGGATCTACAATAGAAGTCGTAGTGGTCGTAGAGTCTTAAGTCATAAAAAATTAACCAATCACAGTCGAATATGAGAAGAATAATCGACTATAGTTGGTCAATTTTCTACGACTTAAGACCCTACGACCGCTAAGACTTTCTATTGTAGACCCCGCATTAAGCTGGCTCTACATTAGTCCGGATCTACAATAGATGTTTTAAGAAACTGACCAATTACAGTCGAATTCGAGGGGAATAATCGATTGTGATTCGTCCATTTCTTATAACTTATGCGGAGTCTACATAAGGCTTAAAACCCTATTGTAGATCCGGGATTAGTCGCATCCATGAAGTAAGACCATCGACATCTAGAATGGACCGCTGATGGCAATAGTGGGGGTAGAAAACTGATGGCAATGGTGGGGGTAGAAAGACGATTAGAGTGAGAGGCAGGAATAATAAGATCGTTCTTTCTCTGTTTACTGAAGCCTGATTGGTTGTTGGACTACTGTTGGATTAACAACAACCAATCAGGCTTCAGTAAACAAAGAAAGAACGATCTTATTATTCCTGCCTCTCACTCTAATCGGCTTTCTACCCCCACCATTGCCATCAGCGGTCCATTCTAGATGTCGATGAGTAAGACTAAAGAGACCTAACTAAATAGGATAGGGAGAAAAAGGTTGGTCACGAAAAATGTGTTCCGTGTACTGCCATGTCCGCCGAACGGAATAACTTGCAACATTCCATCGCCATATTGAATATTTATATGTGTGCAGTATACTTGCGACTGTGTCATACATATGTGTATTAAATACGTGTCTCCTAAAAAGTAGAGTAGCTTGCCCTCCTAAAATCTTAATAAAAATATATCCATTCGTCGCGTTTTCACTCAAAACGAAAGAATCTGTAAGAAAAATGCGGCGATCGGCCTTGTGAACCGAGTTATTAAGCGTTAAAGCTCGAGACTACAGGTTAGGACACTTTGTCATTCCGAAAATAATGAAAAAAAAATAAAAATAAATAAATAAATAAATAATGGAAATTGACAATAATGGACCCAATATTCATATAAAAATAATATATTTTATTACTTTTTAGCTTTTGATAAAGAACGATAATGCACTCAAAACGAACGACAATTCGTTCGTTTTGAGTGAAAACGCGACGAATGGGTATATTTTTATTAAGATTTTAGGAGGGCAAGCTATTCTACTTCTTAGGAGACACGTATTTAATACACATATGTATGACACAGTCGCAAGTATACTGCACACATATAAATATTCAATATGGCGATGGAATGTTGCAACTTATTCCGTTCGGCGGACATGGCAGTACAGGGAACATTTTTCGGGACCACTTTCAATCTACAAAGTTATGTCTCCTTAGTCTTACTTCATGGTCGCATCGCAACGTCGCAAGCGTTGCGGTCCAATTAAAGTCAATCTGGCTCGACTCTGATTGGACCACAACGCTTGCGACATGCTTGCGACGCTGCGATGCGACTAATGTAGAACCAGGTTAAAAGAGAAACGCAGCCAATATCGCCTTGCTGGTTGGTTGCTGCTCCGCTGAATGTCCCTTCCACCATGGTCGAACGTCGAACTCGACTGCCGCGATATGAATACGAATAGAAACGAGTGATGCCTGATACGGCATTATGTGTGGCTTCCTCTTGTGTGAAATGTGTCGCTCTTATCGCGGTAGGCGCAAGTAACCAATGTCCAGCGCGCGGATAAACGCCTCTCGCAACCAACTAAATACGTACTAACTAAATCTGCAGTATTCGCAGTCCGCTTGTATTTACTATAAATTTACTATACTGCCGCTATCCATCCCGTAACCCTCCGGCGAGTCACCCAAACATATAACGCTTAATCTTTGATTTAGATCTCGCTAAAAGAACCTCTCTCACAAACTTTCGATGTTCAACAGCTCCGGCCACGAAACCGTGGACACTAACGTCGCGTGATTTGTTATTATATACTACGAGACGAAGACGACGCAGAGGCACTCGACGACAAGCATGTACGTACCCATCGCTCGCTTAATCCGTGCAGCGATTTTACATTTTGCATGATCTTTCTGAACAATGACATTGACAAGAAAACATACCACACGACATAGCATTATTCATTTGATCTTTAACATTGGTTCTTCATTGTAAATAGGAATAAATCTGTGGAGAATCTGTTGATATCCAGTCACGAAGTGATCAGCAGTATCAATTCCACCGGTTTGGGCAATCAAGGCGTAACGACGAATCTGGGGAGTACCGCGACTACCGAGAAAGCACAGGAAACGTCTGCCTCCGGCGTCGATCGTAACAGTCCTGTATCCAGTCCCAACTTGTCTCCGCGTCCTAGTCCGAGAGCCCATTCTAGACGAGAATATTCTAAAAATCCTGATTCTGCAGTCAAAGAATCACTCCGTGCAAACAAGTCGGACGATCAGCTATCAAGTGGTCACCAAGTATGTATTGATGAAGCGTTATATAAATTGTTTAAATGTTTATTAGTATCATTATTGAATTGATATAATTTCATTAATGAAATTGATTATTAATGTAATTTGTAATATTAGGTCTGTTCTTTTTAGCTGAACTTCTTGCACGGTTCATCTTTTCTTTCTTTCTTTCTTTCCAACGTGAAGAGAAAAGGAAGAAAAATAAACCGTGCAAGAACTTTAGCTAAAAAGAACAGACCTATTACTTCCAGCTTCAATTTATAATTGTATTTCAAATCTAACAAACCAAATTGACAAGAGGTTTGTAGAACTAAAAAAATGTATTTTAAAAAAAACTTTATATAGGAACATTATTAAACATCAAGATTCACTTTAATCAAATATAAGATTCTTTTTCTTATTTGTATTATATACAACTTATTTTATATAAATATTACAGGATGTAATAGGTAGATCGTCTGACTCGGCTGATCTCAATAAGAGTTCCACTCATGAGAATAAAAAAGAGGCACGTAGTAGTGAACGGAGCAAAAAAAAGTCTTCTTGGTACAATGTACTTTACCCAACTTATAAATCTCGTTCTGAAGACTTTAAACGAATATTCAAAGACGTGCCTGACGACGAGAGATTGGTGGTAGGTAAGTATTATATTTAAAAAAAATGTTCTCTCATTCAAGAATGTATTATGCAATATTGGCTGCATTTGGAAACGTCACTCGGATTCATCGTCTGTCCTTGTTTAACATTTAATGTTAAACAAGGACAGATGAGTCCGAGGCATTCAAGCGACGTTGCCGAACGCAGCCATTGTATTCCTGCGAAATACTTTCATTGTACTAACTTACATTTATTACGTTACGCGATTGTAAAACTATTTAACGTTTCATGGTTTTATTAATCTAGCATTGTAACTTTTAGATTATTCTTGTGCTCTGCAGCGTGAAATATTGGTACATGGTAGACTTTATGTGTCTCAAAACTATGTGTGTTTTTATGCTAATATATTTATGTGGGAGACATTGGTCTCTCTACGTTGGAAAGATGTTACATCTATTACCAAAGAAAAAACTGCACTTGTCATTCCAAATGCTATCTTGATATGCACCATTACTGACAAGTTCTTCCTAACATCATTTGGAGCAAGAGATAAAACGTATGTGATGTTATTTCGTGTTTGGCAAAATGCTCTTATCGGCGAGGTATGCATATATATCATATATAACTGAGATGCTATCTCTATATATAACTGTGCCACTTTAGACCATCTATAATTAGCATCATATTTTCAGGATATATAGAATATATAAAGTAGACATAACTTAAGATTTTTTAATTATATTATGTTTTATTGTACTAGATTTTAGAAGATCTTTATCATGAAAAATATCTTGATCACGGAAATTATTGAAAACTGTCCTTTTCAGGCAATTTATAAAGACTTTTACTTTCAAGTAAACGTTTTTTTGAAAGCGAATATAAACGGATAAACGTTTTACGTTTACACGTATCTTCGAAAAACGGAATAAAATTAGAGCCCTACTAGAATCCATATATTTTAGACAAAAAATTCTTTACAGACGTTCTAATCCTTAGTATTGGGTCATCCTCATTGTGAAATTAAACAGGTGTTCAATAGTTTAATAAAGTAATGGAAAATATGATATAAGTGTCGCCAGCGATTTATATTACAACGATTAGCAACATTTATATCATATTTTTTTCCATTACTTTGTTAAACAACTATTGAACACCTGTCCGTCTAATTTCATAGGATGCTTTCCAACAAGAGATACAAGCAACACTGCGTAACAGTGTTCATACTAGTGCTTTCCATCTACGACTTAGAGACACATAATGACACTGCAAAACTTAGCTCGATCTTAAGTTTGGCCGTGTCGTTCTGTGTCTCTTTAAGTCATAGATGGAAAGCACCAGTATGGACATTGTGTTACACAGTGTTGCCTGTGTGTGTGCCTTCCAACAAGCGACACAGTGATCATGTCATCTTTGTTTAACATTGGCAAACAACAAGGATGAAATGATCCATTGTGTCACACCGTGTCATTTGTGGGTGCTTTCCATTTGATGACACAAGTCGACACAAGCATCGTTCTATCCTTCTTGACATTCAGAAAATAACAAAGATAGAATGACATTTGTCAAATGGAAAGCACCCTGTGTCGCTTGTTGGAAGGCACACTGTGTCTCTTGTTGAAAAGCACTCACAATGAGGTTGACCCAATATCAAGGATTGAAACGTCTGTAAAGAATTTTTTGTCTTAAATATATGGATTCTACACATGACTAACTTGTATTGGCTCACATTGGCTTGGATTTTTATTCCGAAAATATTTTGTACTCTTAGAATGTATGTTTTTTCAAACATAAAAATTTCTGTTGCTATATTTCAGCCAATGAGTATGGCTGAAATGTGGCAGCTTGTACACACCTGTTATGGTGATGAATTAGGATTGACGTCCGATGATGAAGATTACGTACCACCGTTACCTGCAGCAGATGACGAAAAGTTGTCAACTCGTCTCTCTGTAGAATCTTTCTCCGAGGTAAGCCTAACAGTATTTATAAATTGTTAAACGTAATATTGCTTTTCTTATTGTTATTATATCGAGTGAAAACAATAATGTGACTTTATTTTTGTATTGAAAAGATTTTGATAGAAAAAATATTTAAGCAAAATATCAATAATTTAAGACCACTGAGAGACAAATAAGATATTAAAATAAGTGGAGTCCTTTTAAAAAAAAAAGTTTATAATAACGAAATTTAATGAAATAGCTCGCCTCTCGGTCGTTTTAAATTATTGATATTTTGCTTTGCAAATAAACAAACGTTATCTTATATTATCATTGTTAAAAAATATTGAAGTGCTGTGTTGGCGCGCGCGCGCGCGCGCGCGCAATTTTAATTAACAAAAATTATTTTAAATTTATCTAGGTGGTATTTGATAAATATGGTAAATTTTTTGTATTATAACTTAATATTTTTGACTTTGTGTGTCTCATAGATTAATAAACTCTTATATCTAAAAAAAAATAAACATTTATATATATATATATATATTATATATATAATATTATATATATTTACAGAATGTCTCAAAGGTCGATATTTGTAGGCTGCTTTCCTTTTAGAAGACACAATCGAAACACGGTTTTATCTTTATTATTTATTGGATGTTAAGAAAGATAAAACGTTTGTGTCAACTATATCTTATGCTATTACAGCTTGGATCTTAGCAGAATGGCTGACTTAGAATCTTAAAACAATGTCTTATGACCTAAGTCTTTTGTCTTTAGTAACACACAATAACTTGTCTTGTGACTCAAGTCTTAAAGATGTATATATACAAGATGATTTTATCAAACACAAAAAATGATTAATGATCTTTTTATGTTTGATAAAAATAATCTCAAAATTGTTTTTCATTAAAATATATTACGATATTAAAGTCACCCCACTATCACAATACCCCACGGTGACCCTACGTGTGTAATGTCCAAATAAATTCCAGAAGCAGAAACAATTTCTTAATTAAAATATTGTCCCATATTTGTATGATAATGTTTTGTTAAAAGGACTTTATTTGTCGTGTAATACTTGTCATTCCACCATGAGTGTGCGAAATGTTAATTAATCTTTATGATTTATCAATTTTATAATAGGTAATCGTGTAAAAACTATTATAGCCTTGACATTTTCATATTAGTTTTGTCTTAAAATACTCCGCTCTAAAAAGGAAATTCGGAAATTTTGAGACACCCTGTATAAATCAAAATCTATATTAAAAATATTCATTCTCTAAAAATTAACATTATTTGGATTTCTTTCCTGTTTAATAAAAATAAAGACCGAAGCAGTTACGGAGAATTCAGTGTCTCCAGCTACGGATCCTGTTCCCGGTCTTGAACCTGCTGAATTACAAGTTCAGCCACCAGCTCCATCAACACTTAAGCCGGAACCTGTTCTCGATCCAACAGATTTAAGTGATACAACAGAAAGCGAGGCTGAAAAACATGGCTGTAAGTAGTTTTTATCGGATATCTTTAACTGTTATTTAATCACAAAAAATATAATATCTTCCTAATAAATATCTTCTATGTAAATAGCTCAATAGGTAAATATCAAGTACATTTCTTTTAAGCATATCTTGTAAAAATTAACATTAAATTTATGGGTCAAGCAGAATCGTAAGACTCGTAACATGGTCTCGTAAAATTTGTATATAAGAACTTATGACTAGTATTTTAATTTTATGCGTATGTATCGTAAGACATACGATTATTCGTAAATATCTACGATTTCTTGTAAATTTTATGGCTGGTAAGAAGCTATCTGTAAAAATATTGTATAAAGGTATAAAAACTTAAAAATTCTTACAAGAATATGTTACGAGCTTTACGATTCTGCTTAGAATTTAGGCATTATTTTTCTGGCAAACTAACTTAAGCCGTTAACACCATAATGCACAGAAACAGAAATAAAATATATTATGTAACACTTTATTAAGAAATCGGGGATGTGCAATTGCTATCTAAAAAAAATATATAAATGCTACTCATTCTATAGAATTATGACAGCATATAAGGCGATCATGAATTCATGATAATATTTGTTCCAGTAAAAATGAACATACGAAGCACCATGGTCTGCACTTCCCTGCATGAAGGTCGGCAAATTAACAAAGCGACATTGCCCATCTACATCGACCAGTTGTTCACTCTGCTCTTCACAAATTCGAAATTCTTCTTGGATTTTCATACTTCTCGCAAAACTACTGGTAACAAGATGTAATTCCGTTATCATGTCTATCACATCTTATCACGTTAAAGAATCTATTTTAGATATTTTAAAGTGTAAATTAAGTGTAATTAAGAAGCTTCCCCAACTAACACAAAACTTGCACCAATATTGCTGCAACATCGCTGCAACTTTTGTGCTGTTGGGGTTGTTTCAAAATATTTTAAAGTCATTTCTCCATTTGTTTGTCTATATACGAGGGTCGTTGAAAAGTTTTGAGCCTCAACATGAAGATAACATTACTCGTCAAAACCATTCTGGTACTACAATCGTATGTGCTTTGAAAGATACCTGTGAAAATCGTAGCCATTGTGGACGCTCAGTTGTTGTTTGACAGTCATTTGTGCCAGTCGATGTCAGTGATTTTCTAAAAATGGGAAAAATCGAATATACATTTTCAAGGCTGTGTGTTGGAGAGTTTAAGCGAAACGAGTCGGATTTTTTACGTCGATTAGTAACTGTTGATGAAACTTGGCTCCACTACTTCACTCTTGAGACGAAGGAACAGTCAAAACAGTGGATTACATCCAAAGAAGCCTATTTTACAGCGCAAGATGCCAACTATTATCTGAATGGGTTAAAACGAGCATCGCTGGGAAAAGTGTATCGATTTAAAAGGAGACTATGTTGGAAAATAAAACTGAATTTGACCGAAAAAATACTTGTTTCTATGTTAGGCTCAAAACTTTTCAAACGACCCTAGTATATACCGGGTGTTTCAGACCACCCTTTTATCCTCGCAGGATATGATCCAATCGTAAAAGTGTTCAGATAAAAGTTTTTAAAAGGATCTATTTACTGACATTATCAGTTTGACCTTATGTGACGTCGCCAAGGTCGGGTCAACGTCACGTCATTTTTTTAAAATGGAACACCTTATTTTTGATGACCTTATTTCCAGAATCTAATAGCCGATGTCGAGAGCTTTCCAAAACATTATAATAAAGTTTTTTTATTTTTATTTTTACACTAAAAATTCATTCTTACATTGTAAAAATGAAAATAAGGGGTACGATCGCCAATGGCTTTGATCTTGGTAAATGTTATCCAGGACACGATCCTGAACAATATTCAAGAGGTTTTAACCGTCGATCGGACATTTTGCGTAATGCTAAGCCGGCGGTACTGTAACCTTCGAGCCTTATAACTCGAAAAGTACTCAATAAAAAATAACTTTATTGTAGCGTTTTGAAAAGCTTTTGACATCGGCTATTAGATTCTGGAATCAAAAATAGGATGTGCCATTTAAAAAAAATCAATGTGACCTTGACCTGATCTTGGCGACGTCATTCAAGATCAAACTGAAAAAATCAATAAATAGATCTTTTTAAACCCTATAATCTTTGTCTAATTTTGTCTACATTTTTCTCAAAAATGCATACTTTCCGAGATATTCAGCTGGCCCGGAACTTTTGGCGGGCACTGTATATATAACTGTTTTCTGTCGTTCTCTCCATAACTTTTTAAAAATATAATCTACATTTTTTTTAAATGTAGGTTTAAAATGATTTGTAAAATAGATTCTTTGCTTCATAGTTACATATGTGTTTACACTTTATGGAACAATGTATAATGTATGTATATGTATGTAATCTTGCTATAAATGTAAATTTATTTTTATCATCTGTTTCTATTGTTTTCACTTGTTAGATTTAATACAATCTGCGTGGACACAAAACAATCAAACCGGTCAAAAAATGAGAACCCTTTCATACACGATGTCCTTAACTCAAAATATTGGTCCAAGAACCTCTCAAATTACAGAAACGCAGGTAAAAATGAAATTCTGTCTTGGTAATAGCTTATCTTATCCGCGCGTGCATTATTTCTTTTTATAAATATAATATATTATACACAGGTGATGTTACCATGCAGTAGACCAGGTCATCTTTATTGTATCGATGTAGAAAGCGTTAACGCCGGTATACCTTATGCCGATTCTTTCAGTGTTTTGACACATTATTGTATGAATAATATTTCCGAAAACGAGACAAGTCTTATAATTTACTCACAAATTAAGTATAAAAAGAGCGTATGGGGTTTTGTGAAAAGTAAGTTTCAAAATTAACATAATTGAATTGGTGTTAAAAATCAATCACAGTTCGAAGAAAAAGAGTATTATAATTTTTAAAAGTTCCTAGAAAATTACAAGTTGAATTGGGATCCTGAAAATTATGGAGTTATGGACTTAAAAGTTATTTTCATGAATAAGATTCAGCATTATACATATATCTTATCTGAAATCTATTTTTTTATTGTTATACTTTAGATATTGGTCACTGAAGATAATCTTTAATCAGTTTGTCGGCGCAATAATAATTGATTTATACACAAACATGTTAATTTCTTATAAACTTGATTGAATTTTTCAATTTTTTATTGAAATTTGTTATAAATTTCAATATTTTTTTTAATATTTATTAAAAATTTGTGCTTCTTTAATTGTAATACTCTTCGTTCCAAGATGTAAAATATTTGATACATGCGACATTGACAAAATAATGAGAAATAAACTGGCGTTTTTGAAAATTTTGTTTTTGAAAAAAATAGGTGTGTTGGAAAAGAATTGTTGGGCGGGCTTAGAAGAGTATTTTAATAGTTTAATAAAAGCCTTAACAGTGGAATGTGAGGAAGGTAATGGAAGTGGAGGTTTAAAAAGAAAAACGAGAAAACGACGGCGCGCAACGGGTGTAGGCGCCGCATTGCAAACACATACTTCCGAACACATATCTGTGAATCATCAAATTTCTCCCTCTAACTTGTCGCACAATCACGGTAAAATAATGCAATATTTTGCTATTATACTTGTTATATGCAGGATGAATCTTAATTCGTGTTCCAACGTTTTACCATGGGATACGAATATTTTACTCTTACGCGTGATTTTTTATGCTTTTTCCAGTTGTAATTGGTAATTTATCTCTCATGATAAAATGTTAGGACACGAATTAAGATTCACCCTGTATGTTGTGAATTGAATCTACATGTATTTTTTTTCTTTCACATAGCTGCTAATACTAGAAGCGATACCAATATAATTCTCAGTTCAATGCTACTAGTCGCTGTATTATGTTTAATGGTAATTAATGGCTTATTGTATTACAAACTATGGGGATTGGAAGAAGCTGCTGCGTATACCATTATGGACTTACATGTACTCAAGTACATATTATCGATTTCTTTTATGTATGTAGATAACATTCTTTTTCATATATGTATTATTAACGTGTCTTCTGGGTCTTTCAGAAATACGCCAAAAACTGAAGAAGATTGGATTAACCTTTTGCAACAGCAGGAAAGCTTGCACAATGTAGAAATGAGGAAGTGGCAAAGGGTTTTGCACACAGCTGCACAATTGCTTAGACAAGTAAGGCACACAAAATCAATAATTTAAAAAAAGGATAATGAATTTAACGATATAAATACCAAATATGTGGAAAAATTAACAACTTTAAAATACAAAATAATATTAACTATATCTAGTTAAACAAATATTTTTTTCATAAATCTAGATTTAATAATACGAAATATATACAGAGACATTATATACGTATGTTTTAATGTTTTAATTTCTTGTTATAGATTTGAATATTAAATAAGTTCTAAAAAAATTAATTTTTCCGCATTTTGTGCGCGCGTGTGGAGAGAGAGAGAGAGAGAGAGAGAGAGAGAGAGAGAGAGAGAGAGAGGTGCGCGTGCGCGTTTGTTCTTAATATTCATATTTTATATTTGTTTTAAGACGGAAGAATCTTTAACGGAACTACAAATGAGCATTCATCCCACTGCAACGGAAAAGATGTTCTCAGTCTTAAAACCGCACTTAAAAAGTCTCAATGCACATACGGAACGGCGAGGCAAGTCAGAAATGTAAAAATTTATATGCGCGTTAAGTAATTGTACGAACATATTTTGTGTGTAAAATATTAATTATCGAATTTATAATTTCAAAAGCGTTTAAGAACTTATTATGTGTATGTATCGTTCCCATTATTATTATTATTATTTTAAGCTTCGCGATTGTTTTTAATATATGTATAGAATAAATCAATTATAAGGTACTATATGTTAAAGTTAATAACATAAATATTTACTGTATAGTTATATTGAATGTGTAAACATGCTTTCTATGTAGGTATTGTGAAATAACGTTATGGAACATAATAGTTGATTTTTAGAACCCTTTGTAAAAACATTCTTTCATTTTTTCTCAAATAATTTCTAATATGACATTTGCAGGATTAATCAATTAAAAGGGGATAAAAAAGCCAATTAAGAGCCTACCCGGTTGTTGGTGCGCTAAGTTATTTATTTATTCATCGAAAATAATCCGCATACGTTTCAATCGACCTTCTCAACACGAAGACATTAAATTAAATAATAAATTATACATAATATATATTTAAAAGTCGATTTGTCACAAATTAAAATACAAAGGAAACATATATCTGAGGTCATTTTTGTTACCGCGATGGAGTCAGTATTTACAAAAGTGCGACGCAAGTTCAGTTGTGACAGTGGTCAGTTGACAGATTGGCCAATGTGTAATACCAGTCGTTTTGATAAAATAATGATTCAAGCTGAGCCATTGTAATATTCCAATAAATTATATGTCAAACTATAGAAATAATATAATAATCACTAATCATATAACAACAGGTATCGTGTACCTTAATTAATTATATATATAAGCAAGAAAGAATATAATCATTGTGCCTCAGACTTGTGAAAAGTATTTAAAATCGACTTACATGAAAACCGAATCGGTGAAATTATTATTGTGTCTATATCTTATAAACGTCGAAACTGTAATGTACAGACTAAATCCGAGCACTAATTACACAGAATAAGACCCCAGATAGCCAAATGCCTCTGAGGTTGCAGTCATGTTGCTGACAACCGTTGAAGCAACCAATTTCCAGAAATTCGAGTCAAGGTGCTTTGTCATTATGCGTCTTAAATTGTACTCGTATGAATTCAACATCAGATTGCAGCAAATTGACGGCAACTTGTTGACACATTAGTATATTTCATCATTAATATATTTCATCATCAGTTGTTGTCATGTGCCGTCACATTGCTGGTAACATACCATACTAATATTTCTGACTGCTTGCTTTCAAAATTCCATCAACTAAATACTTGTATGATCATTCATGTTGCTCAATACAATAAGATACTTGATATGATAACGGTAAACAAACAACTATTCAACACTCGTGCAGTGCATTAGATTGCTCGATATGATTAATCACACGCTTGGTTATCTGGGACCTACGGGTCTGAGATCAAACGAAGACAAATATATAAATAAATAATCAATAAACTTATGCAGTGTAATAATAGATCAATTTAATTGGCTTTTTTATCCCCTTTTAATTGATTTATTCTCAGAGCCCTATAAAATTTTTTAACTATATTTACAGGATTAGTATAATATAAAAAATACCTGGAGATAGAATAACGATTTTGATTAAATTATTTAATTGAATGAAATATGTAAAATAATAAGGACGTAACATTTGCGTACGTGGAGTTTCAGAAATTTATTTTTCCTCTGGTTTATTGAATACAAGCGTGTATGCGCATTTGCCGCAGTAATGACGATCTTCCATTGCTGCCATGAATACACCAGCGCCACACTGTTCCATAGGACATTCTCGTCTCAAACGGTGGATTTTTCCATTTTCATCTACCTGTAAATTATTTTTATAAATGCTCGATTTTATATACGTACATTATTAAGGAGGTGCTAGTATGTCCGTTTTATCAACCGAGCGCAATAATTTTTTAATTTAATTTTTTCCTATGTACACTTTTTTAAAGATTACAAAATTCTTCTCCAAAATTAACGTATAGACAATAAAGCAACCCGGCCTAAACGATTTAATATGAAAGACGAACAAAAATTGAAAAATTACAGTTTTGTTATTGACTTTTAGCGACTTGTGACAATATATACTTTATATAAAAGATTTATATATCATACATATAAAACAGCTAGTCCGGGCTCGGAATGCTAGAACAATACTATACTTTCAAAAATGAGCCTAGTATAAAAAATATTTAAAAAAATTTCATATATATGTATGTACATGCGTACGGAATCAGTATGAAGAGTGAAACAGAGCAGTATTAGCCGTAATTGTATCTAGCAGTAGGTACCGTATCTTGCAAGAGAGCATATGGCGCTGCAATATGTTAATAGCCCAGAAAAACTAGACGGTTTTTTAGCGATATAAAGAAAAAAATTGCTGCTGAATTTTTGCATAGAGGTCTGTAATAATGTTCTTCTTAAAATCCAAATCTCCATGGCTGGCTGCGCCATCTTGAAAAAAATGTCGCACAAAATCGATTTTTTGCAAATATCTCAAAAACTATTCGTTGTACGAAATTAACATTCGGTTCGAAAACAAAGTTGATAAAATTCCTCACAATTTCGTTTTTTAATGAACCTCGTACGATCAATAATCCCAAGATTTTTTTTAGCCAAATATTTCATGGGCAGGTAGAGCGGACTGATGGCCGCGATGACTCAGGAGCCTTAAGGTAATTTTTATCTTGATAAAGATGAACAAAGAAAAAGGAGGAGGATAGCTGAAACCAACGAATATTTACCTTATAATACTTCAACACAGCTAGCTTGACCTTCTTCTTCTTGTGCTTGATTTTCTTAGGGGTAGAGTAGTTCTTCTTCTTTCGTTTCTTGGCACCGCCTCGCAAGCGCAGTACTAAGTGTAAAGTAGATTCCTTCTGGATGTTATAGTCCGACAAAGTTCTGCCGTCTTCCAGTTGCTTACCAGCAAAGATCAATCTTTGTTGATCTGGCGGAATTCCTGAAACAGTAAAATATCCCGTTTAGAAATTCACAGTAATTTATAAATATTAGTTCACATTAATAAAACTGTATGTATGTATGTATGTATGTATGTATGTATATACACACGCACGCACACGTCTACCACAATTTTTTCTGTCTACCAAACATTTATCAGACGCTTAGGTGAACACAGATTTTTATTCACATTTCGTTGGAATATACAAAAACATTAATGGTTCCCCCCCCCCCCCACATATAGAAATAGTACAATATCACGAGAGTTTCAGATTAAATTTCAAAAGAATAAATAATGCAATTTTTTTTATTTAATTTCAAATAGATCTTGTTTAACGATCAATTTAATAAATACTTCTGATAATTTTCCAAGATCAATTTGTTCTATATATCGATAATTTTCTCACCTTCCTTATCTTGAATTTTCGTTTTAACATTTTCGATCGTGTCCGATGCCTCAACCTCAAGGGTGATAGTCTTCCCCGTAAGAGTTTTCACAAAGATTTGCATGATTAGCGATTCTATAACATATTACATTAATTATATATTTCAATTAGCTAAATTAAACTTAAGGGGATCCTAAAGACGATTAGGATCCTCCCATATTGAAAATAGCACTTGCACACAGACGATTTATGTGTCATTAACACATCATTACAATATCTCACTCACGCCACACATAAATTTTCATATAACAATTACGTTTTAATTAGACGTCTAAGTCTAATTTTAAAAACTCCATACTGTTTTTTCATGCAAACTACTAGTCTGTAAATTACTATTTCTTATAAGTACTACTAATTATAAGTACAGATTGCATAGCTTTTATATGAAGCAAATATTGTCACGACGTGATAGCTCTGGAACGCCATATTGGACCAAGTAAGAAATGGTAAAGATCTCAATTTCGAAATTTTTTGTCATTCTCAGCATCTGGAGACACGGTAATGTCTCAACACTAAGCAAGCGCGAAGCGTCATGGCGCGTGGTATCCATCTCACAGACATTAATGCGTATACTTTAATCCTGGAAAAGGATTTTTTAAATCAGTATGAGGAAAAAAAAGTAATTGTTATACAAAAATTATATAGTTTAGTCGGTAATAGAGACGACTTTAGGATCTCCTTAAATCATAAAATTTATTTCGGGAATTAAATTTGAAATAGATATTGAGAAATATTCTAAAACTTACTTCTCCTAGTCTCTCTCTCATGCACAAAATACAATAAAAAAGGGGAAAAAAGGTTTTTAATCCCTCTCGAAAATTAAACAATTAGAATTTAGACTAATAGGAGTAGAACACAGAAATTAGAGCGCGATTGATTTTTTAAATAATTGTAATACTTAATTATTGTACACAAAGTTCATCTTTTTTTTTACTTGATTTGAAGTCTATTTCAGCGGAACATTATTCTTCAGAAACTATGGTACATCCTTCATTCACTACTATAGACCACTAGTGTCTATAGTGGCACTAAAGCCACTAGTGGATTGAATAATTCAAAGTGCAAAGTGTTTGATTGAAAATTTTCAAACAGATTACAGTATATGATACAAGCTTTTAAATAGAATCTATAAATAGAGTCTTTCTATAGAGTCTCTATATAAAACAATTCCCTAATGCACTTGCATCATGCCTAATGTATATCATGATGTATACGAAATAATTTTCTTGTTTGAGCAATATATCTTAATGATAATTTTAAAATATACTTACTATAACTTAAGATAAATACATACCCAAAATAATTATAGAGCAACAGAAAAAAAATTTACTGTAAATATCACAAAACAATACACTCTGTTGAAAAATTAGTTTTTATACTTTTTAAGAGAGTTTTTATACTTTTTACCTGAAAAGTCAGTATCGAAAATATCTGTACGATTTTACATTTGCAATATCAATTTTTTTTAGAATTTGAAAATTGATTAAAAAGAATCATTGATATTAAGACTATTTTTTTCCAAAATTTATTCCCAAATCAAAGGAACATTAGATGAATAGAAATAAAGGCTAAACCAAGGTGTCAATCAAGAAGACTGGTTAAACCTTGACGACTGCATCAAATATCCTTATTGCGGCTCGCGGATTTCACAAACCGTGAAATCATACAATCGTTGTTGAAATATGGTACGTTACCGGGGTTCTCTACAATAGGGAGTTTTTGCAATAGCGTTTATCCAAATACAGTGAACGCTAAGGTCAGGTTATCTTCTTCTTAAAAACTAATTAAGAAAAAGATAGCGTGACTTCAGCGTTCACCGTATCTGGATTCACGTTATTGCAAAAACTCCCTAATGAGTCAGTAGTCGGAAGTCCTAAGCGATCCTAAGGGCCATGGCACACAAAAAAACTTAAGCAGTAAAACATAAGCAGTAAGCGAATTGACCAATCACAGTAGAGTCCATAAGGCCATAACATAAGCAGTAGCGAATCCAACATGTTGATTTCTTTACTGTTTACGTCTTACTGCCTTAAGTTTTTTGTGTGCCAGGGCCCTAATGCTGATTCTACAATGAGTCGATAGTCGGAAATCTTAAGTCTTAACCAGTCTTATCCTAAATAGGTAACTGATTTTTCGCATACAGCAAGTCGTTTAGCCCATTAGTTCTTTCCTTATTGTAGAATCAGCATTAAAACAAGGTTGTGGGCCGAGCGTGATAGGGAGTACAATGGTTCCTCGAACACATCTGGCCATGTGTCTCGCGGATACAACGCGGCGCTATGGGATGCCATAAATTAGAAATATCGGACGTCCAAACAAGACATGAAAATACAGCAACAGTCTCGTGTACGATCATTTATTTCCAATAAATTATAAAAACCACGTGCACACTTACCTACGATTACGCTGTATGAACACGACAAAAGAAAGGAGTGGATCAGTGTTACCAACTTTAATTCTAAACTCCGCTAGATGCTTCGGATGCTTCAAGCCTAATCTGCATTGGCCTAAGGCCGGAATCAGACTACGCATTGAAGATTGAGGTTGAAGATTGAAGATTGAAATTTGACCAATAAGGACAAAGAAATTTTAGCTCCTTTCGTTTCGATTGGTCAAATCTGAATTTTTCAATCTTCAACCTCAATCTTCAACGCGTAGTCTGATTCCGGCCTAAGCGGCTTCCCTTTTACCCAAGATCTACAATAGAGTTTTGAGCCTTAAGCCATAAGAAATGGGCGAATCACAGTCGATTATTCCCCTCGGATTCGACTGTAACCCCGGATCTACAATAGGTGTTTTAAGCATAGAGATATAAGACTAGAGCGCGTCAGCAGTAGGCTGACGCGTGAGTGGCTGCGATAGACGAATAGAAAGAGAACGATGCATAGTTTCCCTGTGTGTTTCCTCTTATATCTCTATGGTTTTAAGCCATAAGAAATTGACCAATTACGACCAGTCGAATCCGAGGAGAATAATCGACTGTGATTCGCCCATTTCTTATAGCTTAAGGCTTAAAACCCTATTGTAGATCCGGGATAATCGGTCAGTTTCTTACGGCTTAAGTCTTAAAATACCTATTGTATCGCATAAGGCGATATTGTTTACGCCACTGTAAATATCGCCTCACTGCTGCTCCGCTGCTTGATGCTTGCTGCTTCCAGTGTGAATTAGGCATAAGGCTCGAAAGTTACAGTGCAGTCGGTATTAGCATTAAGCCCATGGCACATACAAAAACGTAAAGCTCATTCTATAATTGCGTAAGCGTAGTTGTAAGTGGTTGTAGTTGTAAGAATTAACCAATCACAGTCAAATATGAGGAGAATATTCGACTGTGATTAGTCAATTCTTACAACTACAACCACTTACAACTACGCTTACGCAATTCTAGAATGGGCTCAAGGCCGTAAGACATAATTAGTAAGCGAATTGGCCAATCACGATAGAGACCGTAAAGTCCGTATCAGACTACCGACTCTGCAGACCGACCTGACTGCCAACTCTGACTGCCGATCAATAATGGACCAATCACAATAAGACTGATTCAATGTGATTGGTCCATTATTGGTCAACAGCCAGAGTTGGCAGTCGGGTCGGCTTGCAGAGTCGGTAGTCTGATACGGGCTTAAGGCTAGTAGCGAAACCAATCTTACGATTTCTTTATTGCTTACGTGTTAGGGCCTTACGTTTTTGTATGTGCCATGTATGTGCTTTACCCCGGATCTACAATAGAGTTTTAAGCCTTAAGCCATAAGAAATGAGCGAATCACAGTCGATTATTCCCCTCGGATTCGATTGTAATTGGTCAATTTCTTACGGTTTAAGTCTTAAAACACCTATTGTAGATCCGGACTTACGCAAGGTAACGCAAGTTGTCTATAGCTGGTTCTACATTGATCGCATCGCAGCGTAGCAAGCGTTGCGGTCCAATCAACATCAAGCTAGCTCGACTCTGATCGGACTGCAACGCTTGCGACGCTGCAATACGATCAACGTAGAACCAGCTTAAGGCCGGAATCAGACTACACATTGAAGATCGAGATCGAAGATTGAAATTTGACCAATGAGGACAAAGGAATTTAAAGCTCCTATTGTTTTAATTGGTCAAATTTCAATCTTGCAATCTCAATCTTTAATGCCTAGTCTGATTCCGGCCTAACCAACGGCTAAAACCTCTTGAATGTTGTTCAGAATCATGTCCTGCATAACATTTGTTAAGATCAAGGTCATTAGAGGTTGTACCTCTTATTTTCATTTTTACGTAAAAATGAATTTTTAGTGCAATAACGAAAATAAGAGGAATAATTTCCAATGATCTTGATCTTGACAAATGTTATCCAAGTTCGTAAGTACCAATGCCTTTGCTAATCAAAATAATACAAATAATAGTAATTATTTAGAATACGGGCCTCATCTCCGATTTTGATGAAATTGGGCTCATTCGAGTTTTCACTTAAAATGAAAGAATCTGGCAAAAATGCGGCGGTCGGCCTCGCGAACCGAGATATTAAGCATTAAAGTTCGAGATTTTAGAGGTTAAGATATCTGTCATCCCGACTCAATATAGCGCTATGTATACGTTCTGGCGAGTACAATGCTGTATATGGAAATAATCTGTACAAAATACGATGGCTCTAATTCGGACCAGCGTGGACTAAATGTAACCCAATCAATTTTTTAGTCCTTTTCGGTGTAAACGGTTGGTGACTAGACCTACTTTGGGTCACGATATAGGTCAGGTCGCTATCAGTCGTATGGTGTAAACGTAGCCAATGGTATGTGTTTGTGTCAAGATGTGTTGAGCGATTGGAAAGCACTCTATATGTCGATAGTCATGGACGGCGCACTGACTCCATGTAACCACATCGTAATGAAAAAGAACATGTTTTTCCACTTGTACGCACGCATACGTGTGTGTATACACACACACACACACACACACACACACACACACACACACACACACACACACACACACACACACACACACACACACACACACACACACACACACACACACACACACACACACCACACATTTTTTGTATCAATAATGTTGCAATATTAATATAAAAAATGTAATTTTGATGAAATGACGATTGTAGAAAAAAGAAAAATAAAAGTATGTCTTTTCTATTTTTCTTCCTACTCAAAAGTGGCACTTGTTTAATCTGTTGCAGTGAACAAGCAATATGTTCATAAAATATGACTATGGCTGTGTATATGGCAATATGGTGTATATTTACAAGATAAATTATTTTTTAATATAAATTGTGAATTATTGTACATACAATAAGGTATTATTTTAGAAATTATCAATAAAATTATAACTTAGGAATTATAATATAATACAAGTTTATACAAGCAAAACAGCATTGATACATCCATCATTCTCAGGATTATTCGTAACTTGAGCGAATTTTCCCCATACAACTTTA
Organism: Mycetomoellerius zeteki; assembly: GCF_001594055.1. NCBI lineage: Eukaryota > Metazoa > Arthropoda > Insecta > Hymenoptera > Formicidae > Mycetomoellerius > Mycetomoellerius zeteki. The sequence continues at coordinate 32,011 of NW_017257227.1, forward strand.
CCTGATTGTGTTACAAGACCCAATTCTGAAATATTTACTTCAATAATAGTTCCCTTGGTAATAACACCTAAATTTGTGTACATAGGAGAGCTCGGATTTTTCTTGACGCTAATAATCGGCAGCGAAAAAGTTGCCTTGAGCTCAGGATGAGTTACATGTGCGGTTTTGAATCTTAATGCCATCGGTCTGATGAATCTTTCAAATTTCGGCGGTTTTCTTGTAAAATTCTCTCCGACAAAGGTCACTTTAGTCACCATCCGCTTCCACGATTTCCGTTTCGTCTTCCCGCTTCTCACTATTTTGAAAACTTCGGACTCTGATTGCGCTCTAACTTTAGGTATTGGAACATCCCACTTGCCAACTTTCTCCTTTCGTTTCTGTTTTATCATATTCGACAGCACTTTCGCGCGTTTTGTAACATCACGATCCAGCAGGTATACAGGCAGTGCTCCTTCCGGTAGTTTGTCGGACTTCACTTTCACTTTCTTCTCTTCATGGGCTCTAATCTTCCTTTTTATTTGAATCTTCTCGTTGCGTCGCTCTTTATTGAACATTTTAGCTTTTAAACCACGTAAAGTACGGGCTTGCTCTGCTCGTTTGTGAGGAGCACGAGCCTCTCTCTTCCTCTTTCTTTCCTCATAGTCCAAACGGCGACCATGGAGTTTACGATGCCTCTCAATATATTCGTTTTGTGGCATTTTTCTATGTGAATTTTTATACTCACATGGAATTAATTCTTCCTGAAAAAGAAGTAATTACTTAAATAATTTGGATATATCTCATTGACACATCAAAACTAATATAATTTTTTAATTTTCTACAATGATACTGTGTATATATATTATCTTTGTCATAATTAATACTGTTACAGAGAAAATAATATTAAATAAATATATAAGGAATAATTTCACTTGTATAATATTAACCTAAACAAATATTCGTTTAAGTATTGTCCTTACCGAACCAATTTACCGTGATAAATTATAATTCAACCCTGACTTGACCTTGACGATGCCATCCAAGGTCAAATCAATAAAACCAGTAAATACATCTTATTAAATCCTACCACTTTTGTCTAAGACATTTTTCTCGAAAATGCATGTTTTCCGAGACATTAGACTGTTTCCATATTTTTAGTCAATCTTCAAATACTCATTACTCGATTTCTAAAGCCGGAATCAGACTATGCATTGAAGATTGAGATTGAAGATTGAAAGATTGAAATTTGATTAATCAAAACGATAGAAGCTAAAGTCCCTTTGTCCTCACTGGTCAAATTTTAATCTTCAATCTTCAATCTCAGTCTTCAATGCAAACTTACTTCAAAGTGAGATTATGAACCTGTGTCGACATGTGATAATTTTTACCAAAGTAAGCAAGTAGTGATGTCATTAATCTGAGTATATAAAATACTCAACTCGCTAGGATTCACACTATGAGTATGACATCCGAGGTGCGTTCAGGGAGACGCTATTAGCGCTATTTGTGTCATTCTATCCTTGTTTTACGTTTAATAAACAACGAAGATAGAATGACAGAAATAGCGCTATTAGCGTCTCCCCGAACGCACCACCGATATGCGTCGTCCGATATCCAATAGGAGCTTGTTTTCCGTGTCGTACGATGATGCTTGTATGAAAATGTTCGTCAAGAGGTCTGTTCGCGTTGCATGAAATCCCCAAATATTTTTGCACTTAAAATGAGATAGATATATATTTGGCCTTGAAAAGAGAGAAAGTGAAGATGCCGAGTGCCAAAAGTGCAAGCAACGCGAACAGACCTAACATTTAACCTGTTCGTCGACGTACATACGACGAACACGTCGCAATATGCAACTTACAAAGTATATATGCAGATAAAAATGTCGCCAACTAGAACCGAATTCTCTTATTGGTATCGTACATTGGATGCCGTACGCAGTGTGAATCCTACATAAGCCTCGCTTAAAGTCAAGGTGTACCTTTGGCTGCGTTTCGTTTCACTCATAATGTGCATGATGCGTCATCTATTCTTGTTTAATATTCGGTGAATAACAAGGATAAAAGATGCATCATGCGCACCATGCGCGAAACGGAACGCAACGGTTATTATAATCGAGATTAAATCACAAAAAGTTTACCTCTGACTACGCTGTAGGAATGGAAATATGACAGGGACACGAGATGAAAATGAAACTACTTGCTGCTACTACCACCAGAGACAAACCTGATTAACTGAGAGGGGAATGAGGACCTTTTTCCTGTAACCACAAAAAGCCCTCGCGCACTACTGCCCTCTGCAGAAGTGGATGTAAACTACATACCGATATCAATTTTTTTTTCCGGTGCTTCTGATGAAAATAAATCGCTGAAATAACTAAAATATCGAATTAATAGAGATTTCAACGATTTCAACGATTTATTTCCATCAGAAGCACCGTAAAAAAAATTTTGATTTGTGATATCCTCATCTAATTAAAGTAGCCATCTTGAGCCTGCAGTGAAAAGCTATACATACATACGTCTCCTTTCCATATCAGGGGGTCGAGTGTCTATCTCGAAATGAGGTGAAAATTTTATATATATATATA
>NW_017257227.1:36660-40337 GCF_001594055.1 Mycetomoellerius zeteki
ATTAGTAATCATCCTGTATATATAAAAGTGAGCAAATTCACTAGAATATTCATAATTTAATTGGCTAATAACTCGTGAATTTGCTCACTTTTGAAATTTTCACCTCATTTTAAGATAATAAAAAGTATCTAAGCAGCTGAAACCTCTTGAACGTTATTCAGGATCATGTCCTGGATAACATTTGTCAAGATCAAGGCCATTGGAGATTATTCCTCTTATTTTCATATTTGCACTAAAAATTCATTTTTACGTAAAAATGAAAATAAGAGATACAATCACCAATGACCTTGAAATCCTACAGGGCCTTTAAAAGTTGCATTTAATTGGATTATAAAACATTTTTTTCATGTTCTAAAGTATATCGCTTTGTGGTTTTGACATCCTTAAATCAAATGCCTCAATTTGATAATAAAAAACTCTATTAGGAAATGAAATTAATACATAATAAAAAAAAATATACTACATAATATGTAAGTTTATTTCAATTAATAAAATTATATATTTTTTATTATACATACTTTGGAACTTTTTTTGAGGATAGAAAAAAAATGTTTTTTATCCTTTATTATAACGTTTTATAATCCAGTTAAATGGAACTTTTAAAGGCCTGAACTCAAAATTTGGTCATTTTTTCACATTAATCGGGCTATATCTTTTAAGGCGTATATCGTAGGGTTAAATGAATTATTGCATCGTGTGCAGCGAAAAAACATACAACACATTTAAAATCCGGATTAAGCTATTTTTGCATCAAATCAAACGTGAATTATGGAAAATTGAAACTTTGACTTAAAAATCGTTCACTAAATCGACCTGTAAATCTTAATATTTTTTGATAAAAATTTAGGGGTGTTTTTTTAGGTTTACATTAAGGACAGAAATAAATAAAAAATAATTTTTCAGCATTTTTTCATATTTTTTATTAAATTAAAAATGTACATTATGCTTGATCACCAGTCGGCATTGACTTTATAATGTCAGAATTGCCAGGATCTGTGATTGAAAGCGTACAAACACGAAAATATTTACCACAGGCTGTACCTAGCTCGATATTATTCCCGGTATAATGATGTACACCAGTCTTTGCCAACATCGCATAGTATTCGATCTCAGACTTCCTGTTAAATCCAAACAAACCATATTTTAAATGTTGAAGAATTATAATAATACTCTGTGCACTTACAAACTGGGGCAGGAGACTACTCCATAGTACTCCTATTTACGATTTATAATACACAAATTGACAGTCCTATCAATATTATCAATCTCTTTTAATATGTAATTTTAATGTGGATTATTTCATTTTTACTGATACTTTACTAATTCTAAAAATATATATAGAAAATTTATATTTATAAATTTACGAACTTCATCCATTTAATAGCGTTTTCCACTGGGAGAACTAGTGCAACACTGCCGCACAATATACCGAGTGCAATTGTATTGTTCCACTGTTAAAGCCAGTTCGGGTATTTTCTATGACTACGTTTACACGGCTCGATTTACACCAAAGTTATAACATCGATGTTAGGAAACTGGCTTTAAGCTTTGAGGTATGATATTATGTTAAAGTAAAATATGGTATATTATATTATTCTAATTAATTCCATAACAATATTGTTTTTAGTTCCAGTATATGTAGTAATATCTATGCAATAAAATATATTTTGAAAGTCAAGAAAAATTAATAAGAAATTTTTTTGTAAGAAATAAATAAATCATAAATTATTATAATAATAATATAAAACAAATAAATAAGAGTAATTCAGTGATGCGTTTCACTGAATCATTCTAAACCTGAAATATTACTATATTAGCACAGATTTCATCGAAACCTTGCACAGCACTGATGCTGCATCAGTTTTCTGGGTGAAAAACGCTATAAGAGACTATATAGACTAAACGTGTCAATTTGTTGATACAAAAGGAGTGCTACTTCTCAGTCTCACCTCAGTGGTGGTGTATTACTAGCAATGATGACCAATTTGGCTTTGCCTTGACGGAGGGACTTCAGAGTCTGCTTATAACCAAGGACGTATTTACCAGATTTCATGACGAGAGCTAATCTGGTATTGATGCTCTCCTGAGCCTTTTTCTACATAATTCAGTAACAAAATTTCATTAAATGTACTTAACATTACAAAAGTAACAAGAAAAATTACAAATTGTTGATTAAAACATATTTACATTATCTGTGGAAAGTTCTAAACTTTTTTTTATCTTCAACATTAGACAGAAATATAGCATCATCCATTTGACATATATTCTAGCTTTTTTCATTGAAGAATATAAATTTCTTGTAAACTGTATGGTCAGTTTAAATGAAACTTTACAAGAACAAACTTAAGTGTTTACTTCATAATTATAACGATTTTTAAATTGCTGTCTTATACGCAAGTGTCTCAATTTAAAAGAGAATAATTACAGAATAAGGTTATACCTTCAACTTGTAATGTAAAATTCTATAAATTTAGAATTAAATATCTTCAAAACCTGTGGTACGGTAAAAGTCAATGAAATTTTTTCTAGATATTGATATTATTAACTTTTGTATTACACGTATATTATAGACTTGTCTTTCATCAAACGCAAGAACCTCCTTAAACCAACTGAAGACCGTTTACATGGCTTTCTTAAAACAGTTTAATAAAATGCCAAACCTGTTTCAGAAGAGGTTTAAATTAACTAAAACGGTTTTACCAGCGTGTGTAAACGTAGTCATAATATAAGATCTAAGTAATAGTAATGTTATATATAATGATATAATTAATAAATATATTTATTGGAAAGACCTTAAAAACTTGGCTAAAGAATATTTATGAACGAGCACGTGGCACTGCGAATTACCTGTTTTTTCTGAGCCACCATTTTTACAATCAGCGGTTCTTCTCGCAGCTGTAACAATATTCATAATTATTAATTTTGCGTATATTAAAATAATTAAATACATATACAAAACGATATGTACGTTTGGAATTCAACATATCACGTACCTACCAAGAGGATTAACAATGAAAGAAAGAGAGAATGGAGAAAAGTAAGTAGAGAACACGAAATGGCAAAAGAGCTCGCGAGCAATGTCGTCAAAAAGGTAATAGTTTTAAGGTGTCCTTTCATGCTGACGCTCGACGCTCATTTTCGACGTCAAATTACTCCGGATCTACAATAGGGTTTTAAGCCTTGAGCCATAAGAAATGGGCGAATCACAGTCGAGTATTCTCCTCGAATTCGATTGTAATTGATCAATTTCTTATGGCTTAAGACTTAAAACACCTATTGTAAATCCGAACTTAGTCACGTGATATGCCGGCTGCAGACCAGCGCGACATTCGTCGCGTGCGACACGCGATATCCAATGAGCGTATAGCTTTAGAATGACAATATCGGTAAAGCTGTATGCTCATTGGAGCATATCGCGCGTCGCGCGCGACAAACATGCTAGTCTGCAGCTGGCATAATTCCGGATCCACAATAAGTGATTTATGCCCGTATTCATAATCAGACTTTGTACTTAAGGCCTCCTTAAATTTATCTTTAGATGCTCAGCAGCCAATGAAATAATTCGTAGAGCATCCGAAGCGTTACGTCTCAGGGTGGTTCGACCAATCCTCGGTTTCGAACCAACCTCAGGCTATTGCTGGATTCACCCTGCATCCGATTTTCGTCGTACGACGCTC
>NW_017257227.1:40417-46518 GCF_001594055.1 Mycetomoellerius zeteki
GAGCGTCGTACGACGAAAATCGGATGCAGGGTGAATTCAGCATGAGCCATCGTCTCGTTTCACGTGTCATATCACGAGATCTTATCAGAGAGTATATACATATACGCGCGTGCGCGCGCGTGTGCGTGCGTCGTGCATGCATGACGTATGTATGTACATCGTACACTGGTGTATATTTTCAGAAGACTCTGTGGCCGTAGTCGTTCGTAGACTACTTGCGACTACTCGTCGATCATCGTCGACGCCAGTCGACGACGGACGTCTGCGAGTAGGGCTTAACGCCACACTCGTGTTCGAAAGGGTCTTCGTCGGCGGCTCTATCATGGGACTTTGAAAAGCCATAATTGCAAAGCCTCGAGTTGACGTGTCTCGGTTAAAGCATTGGTACGAACTCACGCGACACTGAAGCGCTGAAGCGTAAGCCGTGATATGAATGCATGCTAATGTGTTGGTACTCTCCCATTTGTCTCCCATCGCGGAATTATCAATTACATAATGTATGCATATGCATGAGTCACGATTTGTCACACGGCGTGAACTGTGCGGCAAGAAGGGGGAGGGGACGAACGGGACGTGCAAATGTCAAAGTCATACGGCGCAACCAGGCGTAACATCATCTCGTCGCTATATGATAAATAAAAATCGTCAACCCGTTTCCTCTCTCCGAAAACTAGCTTTCGCATCGTTTGCATTGCTTGCGCTCGTAATTAGCATCGAGATCTCTTGGCTTAATACATTTATATCCCGTTAGGAATTGATTATTGTTTCTTTTCACGTTGATTGTGCGATGCGCTGCCTTAAAAGTTACAACTGTTAGAAATCTCTCGAAGAGTACGTTCGATTTTCAACTTGTAAAACGTATTGACATTGTCTTTGTATATTTATTATATTATCTGATTATATTATCGTGCTAATAATTATGTTCGTATTCGTAGTCGTAAAATATTTTAGCGTTAAACAACTTGACAATCGTAAAAAGTGTACTTCGATAATGCTCCTCCCTCTAGATTATCCTGTATATAATATAGTCTCAAATAACAGAATAATTCAAGAATTCCAGTTGCAAGTAACAATGTGTGTGCTTTCTAAAATTAAAATTGTATTCGAATCTAATTAAATCTTACAAGATATAATTGTGTGAGTTATGTTTTTGTAAATCTTGCAGGAAATTCCAAGGGACTTTCTAGAATGAACAAAAAATATTCCTTTTGAATGTTGTCAAAGTCATTGTGAGCAATGATACAAACAAGACTTCTTGCATTCTGTGGGTGACATTTCTTAGCTGTTAAAACATTTATATATCTTTTTATATCAAATTCAACGATTATTTATTTGCATTTTGGCATTGAGAAATGCCAGCACCATCCCCGACCCTCTCTAGCTTGCCAGAAATACCTATGTGTGAGAAAACGGAAGTCAATGATACCGATTCTCTGCCCCCTTGGGCCAAAATCACACTTACATCTGCAGAAGCTGAAATCGAAAAGCTGATCTCACGAAATGAGTTGAAAGACGCAGAGGTAACTTACTTCTGTCAAGTAGAACCAATTCTTCAAGATGGACCACAGTGAGTATTATTTTAATGTATTTAGTGAGTCTTATCAGAAATACCGATTAAAATACTATGTAATTCTTCTATGTTAAAAGAGAAAAAAAGGATGTAATTTTTTTTCTTATTTGCAATTGTATCAATTCTATTTCATAATTATAATACATTTAGTTTACATTTAATTAATATTTTTGTACTTTTTGAAATTGTATAATTGTCAAGTATTAAATGCTTTGTAGGTGTGGTTTAGTGGCGCTTTCCATGGCATCGCAAGAATACACAAAACCAGTTTCTGTGAATCAACTTCTCGCTGAAGCTCGTGTTCGGGGGTTTACACAGCATGGAGAAGTATACAGTGTCGATTTCATGGGGACATTGGCTGCGGAATATTTACCTGATCACAAACCAGATATTTTAGTAGATTTACAACAGTGTCCAGACACATTAACTCATGCTTTAGCACATGGAGCAATGGTGTTGATACCATATGATTCTGACTTCAACCACGCTCCATGTTTAAAAAAAGGTCATAAAGCGCATTGGGCATTGCTTGTAGGTCTAATCTCTTCCAGGTATAATTTATAGTTGAGGAACTTCATGATGTACTCTATCTGAATTTCAAATTTGATTTTTCCTATTTTTCTTTTGAAAAACATTTGTCATATATAAAGAAAATGTGTCGGTTTTATATTAAATGTATTAATTCAGTTATTTTCATTAATTAATTTTATTATGATATATATATATATAATATATATATAAAGTATATATTTCAAAGTGAACAGAAAAAAATTATTATAATGTTAATATTTTTAGACAAGGATATCACGTTCTGGCACGTCACGGTAAATCGCGTCACTTGGCTTGTTGGCCCTTACGCGATTTGATTGAAAGTAATGGCAACTTAGAGGAAGAGGGTACAGCGAGACATGCGGGAGGATATGTTATACCAAAGGGAGGTGTTGGAGGTCAAAAAGGTTTACGCGGCAGAGCATTGGCATTACATCCGTACATATAGAGTTATATCGAAGAAAATGATAGGTAATTGATTTCATGCTAAAAAAAAAAAAGAAAATTTGCCGATACTCTATATCCATTTGTGCTAAATATTTGAAACATAACATTTGCATACAATACACACGGCTTCCATAAGGATCACTAATAATTATGTATAATATGCGATGCTTTAAATTTAAATTTATGTAAAATATTTTATGTAATGTTAGTCATGATATCTACCAAAAAGCGTTCGGTATTGGAGATGCAATTCTAAGTGGCATTTTCGTTTTATTGAAATTATGCGATGTAAATAAGAATTCCGGCAGGCCGAAATATGTGCACGTAAAATATAAATGCAGACAATTGTCTCTTGATAGTATTCTATTAGACAATTGTCTGTTGATAGTATTCTATTAGACAATTGTCTCTTGATAGTATCCTATTAGATTGAAATGCAAAAGTGTACGCATACACAGTAAAGTAAAAATGAGATACATAAGATAAAAACGTTCACATAAGTAAATATATATGCATATACATATGTGTGTGTGCATGCGTGCGTGTGCGTATGTGTATATGTAGCAAGTTATCAAAAGTGATAATTCAGAAGAGAAGATCTAAGTATGTTTCTTCAGATAGAGTATGTGTAGGTTTTCGACAACAATTGTGGTTTCCGTCTTATGTTAACGTAATAAATAAAGAGTAAATCTATTATATCAATTTTTTGCTAAACTATATCTTAATTATAATAAATAATGGCATGCTGTATCAGCTTTAATATAAAACTTAAAATATTTAGATATATATATATATATATATATATATACAGCGTGTTTGGTTTAAGTTAATTAACAGTTATATATCTCTAACTAGTAGAGATATAAAAAGATATCTTTAGATAAAAAATTTATATATACATATATAGATTGATAGCAAAATGCAGTATTACATGGTTTTTCATTGTATTAAAAAAGCGTATTACTCAATTGGAATTTTATTATTTGTTTTTTAAAATTATATTCTGATATTTTAATATTTATTTATTGCTGTATAAAACTTAAGTATATTTCTTTTAAATACACCTACACGAACACACACACACACACACACACACACACACAATAAAAGATTTAAAAAAATACTCACATGACTGACTGGTCTTTTCAGTCATACAAAAATATTTCATACATTTTATATAAAATCTGTCAATATGATACTCATAATAATGAAACAAATTAAAGAGATGCTATAAATTTGTAGATTTGGTACAGCTTCAAATTAGTCAAAAGAAGCCTTTAAAATAAATTCTACCTAAGTGCCGTGAAAAGACCGAAGTCCATTTATATATATAATAGAAAATGTGCACTGCATCAATATACATGCCCAATTTTTAAGCCTCTCCTATTTGTCATTGTGCATTATAATCAAAACATTCTATAAAAATATTTATTCACATGATGAGACATAGACCTTTCTTTCTGCATTTCATACGCATTCAGACAATACAAATGATTAAAAGTTGTTTAAAAGATAAAACCGTTTTCTTAACAATTGTATATCTGTTAAATGTTTGTGTTATCTCGATAGTATCGAAGTAAATATCTTCTTTTGCTAGATTTATCAATATGAGCGCGGTATGTGTAAAAGTATAAGAGAATAATGTCTTCCGTTACCATCGTGATACAGTCTCCACATAAATTTTTCACAAAATAGACAAGAAAAAATATATATAATTATATAATCGTATGCTTTAAATGTAGGATAGTCTATTAAAGATTATACATTAACTTTCGTGTCAAATAATTATAAAAATATACCACTTTTTTTATTGAGCTAGTAATTTTAAAAATAATTATAGTTATATCGTGTATAGAATGCAATATTTATAATTATATGTTGATTATTGTTAATGTTTATTACATATGTTTGTATTTATGTTATTTATTAATAGTTTTTCCCTTTAATTTAAAATTAAAAAAATAATGTTTGTATTATTTGTATCAAGCAAAGTGACTGTATCGGATGTAATTGGTGCTATGCTCGAATAAGTAAGAATGATTTCTACGCCTTTTTGGATCATGTTTTATGAGAAAATTTGATTTCCAAGCTATGAAATTAATATGCAACGATTAAACCTAAGAATCTCTGCTTATAGAGTACATCAGTAATAATAAATGTATATATCATGTGACAAAATATACTAAGAAGTCTAATTGAATAAGAAAAATGTTATGTTTTAAGATTGGAAATGTTGATTGTAAACTAATTATACATGTCAGCGGTGTATTCTTATTTCATTGTTAATATACCATGTCGTTTTCTTTATATATACATATCTTTAGTATCTTTTTTATATTCCCTTCTCTTATCGTGTATCTATTTTTACTAATATTTGAATTGTGTGAGCCTATATATATTAATATATATCAATTTATTACATATCTTACAGTGGACTCTCAAACTAATTAAAATAAGGCTAATGAGAGTTCAGCGCGGCTAATGAAGCACAAATATATTTGCGCTTCGTTAACCGTGCTGAACTCTCATTGGCCTTGTTTTAATTCTTCATGGTTACACTTCTAAAAAGCCACACGATGGTTACTCTGGGTTAAAATGACCCGACCTGATCTTTAAAGTGTTACCAAATCGACAGTATTAATTGCAATGATTTAAAAAAATACAGTATATAATTTCATCCTTTAAGAAAATGGAACAGTGGCGTTTTTGTGAAAAATTTAATTTTAACACGTCGTAAACATGTATTAAAAAGTCGTAAACATGTATTAGAATTTAGTGTGAAAGACGATGCTCGGGTCATTTTGACCCAATGTGACCATGAAGGGTTAGATTATTTTTGATCAATTTATTGTTACATGTCATGTTATATAATTCACAATTTGTTTGTATCAGTTGATTTAGTATTATATGAGATATAACTTAACTTATTGATACACTAAATGAGACTTGAATTTGTATTTAAAAAATTATTATTAAACATAAAAAACTTCTAAAAAGTTTTATCCACATTTTTAGATTACACATGGCATATATATAACATGAAATAAAGGAATATTATTGATAATATGTTTAAACTAACAATTTGATATTGTATAACATATATTGATAAGGTTTTACCTAATTTAGATATTTAAAATTTTCGTTATTATTAAAAATATAAAAAATGTCTTGGATCAAACATTCTATTTTAAAAGATTTGTCTTATGGTTAGTTTATTTTGTTTTAATTGGAGTCATCTCTAAGATTTAAAAACCATACTTCTTTTATATGTATAAATGAAAACATGATATTTATATAAATTAATTTATATACTTATTCTTTTTATTTATAATTTATATACTTATTATATATAAAATTTTAATTAGAATAATTTAATTGAGAAAACGGAATTTTACAAGATATTTCACATTTTATTGTGACATAAATCCAACTTTTTTATACACGCATCTAGAAACATCAAATTAATTTTTTAATCAAAAATTTTAAAACAAGATTGTTCGGACTAATTCGAGTCAACAAGCGTAAGTATTCGTAT